>NC_092373.1:208244985-208544985 GCF_030028105.1 Mobula birostris
TGAGAGTGTGTCAACGGGTTTAGTGAGTGTGCATTCTGAGAGTGTGTCAGTGGGTTTAGTGAGTGTACATTCTGAGAGTGTGTCAATGGTGTCACGTACCCCGTGACGGGAAGAAAGAACCAGCAGAAATAGAAAACACTTTGGAGTCCAGTATTGCTATTAACTAATATTTATTAGTAACTATGCAATACTGTAATATAAATGTAGATAAATCAAACAGGTTAGCAATGATTATATATATATAAGTAAGTAAATCAGTAAGTGTGGAAATATATTTGAAAACCAAGCTTCTTTAAGTCTAGGGGTAAAAAGACACGGTCTTACAATGATGAGTAAAGTTCAGTTCAGTTCAGTTCGTGGTATTGAGTTGAGTAGTGATGGAGAGAGAGAGAGGGAGAGATTTGAGTCCTCAGGTGAGCTGATGCCATCGATCTTCTCATTGTCCTTCGAAATCCTTTAAAAGTCACCGACTGTGATCACAACAATGGGGACCAGTTTTCTGTGGTGGAACTATCACCCAGGTGAGGGTGGACACATGGACAACTCCCCACCAGTCAACCCCTTTCCTTTTCACTGCAAGAGCAACTGATAGATCTGCCTGATTGATCCTCCAAAAACCCACTTTTTGTGAGGGCACATTCATTGTCCAAAACATGTGTCTGAGGTCTATCATCTGACCTCTTATTTTATCTTCCCGTGATGAGCATCAACCGTCACTCAAATAACTCCTCCTTCCATTCTCTCTGTGTAAGAAATGTACAAGTATGCTATGTCCTTGGGAAGTATCAATACGCTGCCAGAAATCATAACATCAAGTGTCCATCAAATAAAACTGCCTTCGGTCACCATAGCAACTTACGAGCTGCTCGGTGTCACCTCTCTCTCCAACTCAGCAGTAATCCAAAAGTTACTTCCAGTGCCTTAAAGTGACAGTCCAACAATTAGTCTTCGTCTATCTCTCTCTTTAAAACAAGATATTGATGTTAAATAACTTTCTCTCTCTTTTCAAAAGCACAGTTAATAGGGGTAAACCAGCACAGTTCATAGGGGTAATTCAGGATCCCATCACAGTGGGTTTAGTGAGTGTGCATTCAATGAATGTGTTAGTTGGTTTAGGCAGCGTGCATTTTGAGAGTGTGTCAGTGGGTTTAGTCAGTGTGCATTCAATGAATGTGTCAGTGGGTTTGGTGTATGTGCACTTATTGTGTGTGTCAGAGTTAAAGTGTGTACGTTTACCGTGAGAGTGCACTCAGTGACTGTGTTAGTATGTTTAATAAGTGTGTGTTTAATGTGAGTCTGTATTCAGTGATCTGTCAGCAGGTTTAGTGAGTATGTGTATAGAGTGAGTGTGTCAGTGCGTGTGATGAATAAGTGTATAGAGTGAGTGTGTCAGTGGATGTGGTGAGTATGTGTACAGAGTGAGTGTGGCAGTGGGTGTAGTGAGCATGTGTATTGAGTGAGTGTGTCAGTGGGTGTAGTGAGTGTGCATTCAGTTAGACTGTGTTTAGTGTGAGTGTGTCCATAAGACCATGAGATATTATGCCCAGCGGGTCTGCTTTATCATGTGTTCATGGCTGATCTATTTGCTCTCTCAGCCTCATTCTTGTGCCTTCTCCCTGTAATATAGCACGCCCTGATTTATCAAGAATCTATCATCCTCTGCCTTAGGGAGCTGCAATGACCTGCCCTCCACAACTGCCTGTGGCAACGAATTCCACAAATTCACCTCCCTCTGGCATGAGATCTCATACCTGTTCTAAATGGACATCCCTCTGTTCTGATGTTGTGCTCTCTGTTACCAAACACCTCCACAATAGGAAACATCTCCCCACATTCAACATTCGATAGGGTTCAGTCAGATCCCACTCATTTTTAAAATTTCAACGAGTACAGACCTTATAAAGCCTCAGCATCACATCCCTGTTTCAGAAGATATAGATGTATACACACACACACACCGACACACACACAGACACACACACACAAACGTATATATATATATGTTAAATTAAATAAGCAGTGCAAAAAGGTAGCGAGATAGTGTTCATGGGCTCAACGTTCATTCATGTCCTTTCAGAAATCTGATGTCCCCCCACCATCAGATGGAGGAAACACTGAGTGTGTCTTCTGGCTCCCGTAGCTCCTTCCCGATGGTAGTAATGAGACGAGGGCATGTCCTGTGGGATAGGGTGCTTCATGATGGATGGCACCTTTGAGGTATCGCTCCCTGGACGTGTCCTAGTGCCCATGATGGCGCTGGTGAGTTCACAACTTTCAGCAGCTTCTTTCAATCCCGTGCAGTCGCACCCTCCCCTCACACACCCATAACAGACGGTGATGCACTCAGTCAGAACGCTCTCCACCGTACATCTGTAGAAATCTGCAAGTGTCTTTGGTGACAAACCAAATCTCTTCAAATGCCAGATGAAGTATAGCCCCTGCTGCGTCTTATTTGGAACTGCAATTGATGGGGCAGGATAGATCCTCAGAGATGCTGACCCCCAGGAGCTTAGAATTGCTCGCTTTTCCACTCCTGGCCCCTCGACGAGGACTTCTCTGTATTGTCTCGTCTTACGCTTTCTGAAATCCACCATCAGTTCTTTGGTCTTACTGACGGTAATTTTCGATCTCTAGGTTCTTTTAAGACTTTAACTATTCACGATTGTTTATTTTCAAGTTAAAACTAAGATACAGTTACTAAGCAGACCAAAGTAAGGGTGATACAAAGCAGATGAGGAACGAGAAATTAAAAATATTCGATATGGCACTTTTGAAAAATCTATCACCTTTATATCCAGATAATAGAAATTCCTAAATAAAGACAACCAAATTAAAAAGCTACATAATTATAATAAGTGTATAATATGCTACCACTTAGCCAATTATAACATGAAAAAGAATATATAACTGCTGTACTGCCACTACCAGTAAGTGGAGAGGAACAGTTGATACTGTGAAAAATATATGAGTTCATTAAAGATATAAATTGTTTAAATAGTAATTATGTCAGGAAAAAAACCTACGATTTTAGTCTTCAGTTGTTCAGCTAATAGTACATAAAAAGCATTTTAAAGCACACCGCTTCCAACAAGTGCACAGTTGTTGCCGCGACACCACTCGACTAGCTGATCTATCTCCCTCTCATCACCATCTGAAATCCTGACAATAGTTGTGTCGTCAGCAAATTTACAAACGGCGTCTTTGGATCTTTGAACAGAACCCAATCAGTGTTCGGGATTGATTGGCAAGAAAAAAAAAGTAAGGCAGGAGCAAACGGAGTGGCCATTTTTCGGAGTGGTCATCATTGGAATAGACAGGGTTAGAGTGAAGATTTTGAGGTTTTAGATCTTTCAGGCTTCAGTGAGATAAGGCAAAAAAACTGTAGGTAGAATATTCCCCCACATTTATATTTGCTCAGTTAGAACCATAGAGAATCCAGGCTGGAGAGTGGAATGCTCCTCTTGCAGGGTGTGGGGAGGCAGAGAGACTTTCAGTGACTACACCTGTGAGAAGTGCATCCAGCTGTAGCATTTAACAATCCGCATTAAGAAGCTGGAGCTGGAATTGGATAAACTCCAGACTATTCGGGAGGTTGAGAAGCTGATAGATAGGACATATAGAGAGATAATTACACCCACGGCGCAGGGCACAGGAAATTGACAGGACTGATGGTGATGGAGAGAAAAGACTGGTGTTTACAGATTTCAATTTGGAAATGTGGAGGGTGGGATTCATCTTGAGGGTCTTGGGGAGCTGCAAGGTGTAAGTCACCGTGTTTACTTTCCTGAGAACCTTTAAGGGCCCAATGAACTTGGGTGCCAACTTCCTGGAAAACACTCCGAGAGGCAAATCCTGAGTAGACAACCAGAGTTGTTGCCAGGCTACAAAGCTGGTCTCTATCTTCTCTTGCAGTTAGCCTTTATTTCAGCCTTCTGGGTAGAGGCCACCAAAATCTCCCTTGCCCTAGTCCATTCTTCCTTGCAGCATCGGGCAAGACCTTCGGCCGCAGGAACCTCAACCTCCTGCTCAGCGAGGGGTGGTGGAGAACACTCAAAATGGCATTCGAAGAGAGACAAGTCCTGAGCCGAATACTGCAAAGTATTGTGGGCCAACCTTGCCCACATCGAATTGTCGCATCACTCATCTGGCTTTTCTGAGCCTAGGTATCTCAAGGTTCGTTCCATATCCGAGATCACCCGCTCGGTCTGGCTGTTAGACTGTGGATGAAATCCAGAGGAAAGATTTGCTGTTGCCACAATCGAACGACCTCCAAAAAAGTGACGTGAATTGAGGACCGCGATCCTACACAACGTCCACTGGAAATCCGTGGATCCTGAAGACCTGGTGTAGGGCAACTTCAGCCACCAATGCTGTAGATAATAATAAATAACAATAATAATAATAATATTGTGGCGACCCACTTTCTGGCACGCACGAAGCAGCTCACAGAGGGCCGGCCCCGAAAAGGGCGCCAGGCCATCTTCACCAGCAGGGGAAAATCCCGCGCGCGGAAAGGGTCTGGGAATATGCATTCCCCACAGCAGTCCCGCCTCAGGGAGGGCGGGAACGGGAAGGCTTTAAAGCAGGCCGCGAAGTTTGAATAAATCTCTTTCATCGCAACTCTAACTCACCGACTCCGTGTGGTTATTCTAGCGCTGCGTGTAGCACATCGCTACAATAATAATAAACTTTGTTGATGCTAAATGGGAAGTTCTTTCGTTACAGCAGCAACATTTAAAAACGCACAGCAGTGTGTAGACTTAACTAATAATAAAGTACAGAAGAATAATGCACACAATAATAATTTAACAATGTGCAATAATTTGCAATAATTGCAATAATAATGTCTTCTCCTGTCGCTCAGAAATGAACTGTTGTGTATGCTTATTGCATTTGGTAGGAGAGATTTTTTGTAATAATCCTTGTGACTGCGGAGTCTGTTTGAAAGGGTGCATAACTGTTTATTCAGTAGGTCATGGAGAGGATGTGCCTGATTGTCCATTATGGATAAGTTTGCTTAGTGACCTCCTCTCCACCACCAACTCAAGAGAGTCCAGGTTGTAGCCAAGGATGGATCCAGCCTTTCAGACGAGATTATTTAGTCCTTTCGCATCACCAGCGCTGACGCTGCTCTCCCAACGTAAAGCTGCAAAGAAGACTGCACTCGCTACAACAGACTCGTAAGAGATCTCCAACATCCGGAACAGGTAGAGGCTGAAGGTGCACTTGACATTGGGTGCACATCTCGCATGCCCGTACCTATAGTCGGAGCTCTCCCGTCATTTCAGGCCAGCAGTATCTTCTCTTGATGAACTCGAAGGCCCTGCCAATCTCCAGGTGAGAAGTCATTCATGATGCGTGTTCCCATTCAAGTACTTGAGATCTGACGAACTTGGGACGAACAGTCGACACAGAGGACCGTTCTTGGGAATCTCCCCTTGCGCCCGAACCTTGCAAACTAGTTCTCCAGCGAGTTAGCGCTATCACGTTAGCTAGAGAAAAATAGCGGCCGGCGACGGGACGAGGAATCTGGTTTCTGATTCTTTGACCCCGGTCGGTAGTTCAGAATGAAATTGAAGCAGTTAAAGAAAAGAGAACACCTGTCCTGCCTGGAATTAAGTCTTTTGGGCTCCTGACTATAAGCCAGGTTCTTGTGATCTGTCCATACAATAAAGGCGTTGTTAGACCACTCAAGCCATAAAACCATAAGACATAAGCACAGAGTTAGGCCATTTGGCCCATCGAGTCTTCTCTGCCATTCAATCATGACCGATCCTTTTCTCCCCTCCTCAGCCCCACTCTCAAGCTTTCTCTCCGTATCATTGACAATCAAGAACCTATCAAGCTCTGTATGGTTTTAAAAGCTTCCCAGTGCTCTATCTTCCCACTAATTTTTGCTTTGTTGTATGCCCTCTCTTTTGCTTTAACAATAGCTTTGACATCCCTTATCAGCCACGGTTGTACTGTTTTGCCATTTGAGTATTTCCTTGTTTTTGGAATCCATCTTTCCTGCACTCCTTATTTTCCCCAGAAACTCACACCATTGTTGCTCTGCCGTCATACCTGCCAGCATCTCCTTCCGATTTACTTTGGCCAACTCTTCTCTTATATCAATGTAGTTCCCTTTACTCCACTGAAATATGGCAATGTCAGACTTCAATTTCTCCCTGTCAAATTTCAAGTTGAACTTAATCATATTGAGATCACTGCCTCCTAAGGGTTCTTTTACCTTCAGCTCCCTAATCGCCTCCAGTTCTTTACATAACATTCAGTCCAGTACAGTTGATCCCCTAGTAGGCTCAACGACAAACTGCTCTAAAAAGCCATCTCATAGGCATTCAACAAACTCACTCTCTTGAGATCCCTTTCCAAACTGATTTTGCAAATCGACCTGCATGTTGAAGTCTCCCATGCCTATCATAATATTGCCCCTTTGACACGCCTTTTCTATTTCCCGTTGCCATCTAAGCCCCACCCCCCATTAACTGTTGGGAGGCTTGTATATAACTACCATCCGGGTCCTTTTAACCTTGACGTTTCTTAACTCAACCCACAAGGATTCAACATCTGACGATCTGATTCTGGCATGGTCCCGGAGAACTGGAAGATTGCAAATGTCACTCCACTCTTTAAGAAGCGAGGAAGGCAAAATAAAGGAAACTATAGGTCAGTTAGCCTCACTGGTTGAGGAAATGTTGGAGTCTATTATTAAGAATAAGGCTTCAAGGTACTTGGAGACCAATGATAAAAAGAAGTCAAATTCCACATGGATAATCTTGTCTGACAAATATGTTAGAGTTTTTCGAGGAAGTAACAAGCAAAGTGGACAAAGAAAAGGCAGTGGATGTCATTTATTTTGATTTTCAGAAGGCTTTTGATAAGGTGCCACACATGAGGCTGCTTAACAAGATAAAGTCCTGTGGCGTTACTTGAAAGATACTGGCATGGATAGAGGAATGACTGGCAGGCAGGAGGCAGCGAGTAGGAATAAAAGGAGCCTTTTCTGGTTGGCTGCCAGTGACTAGTGGTGTTCCGCAGGGGTCAGTATTGGGACCGCTGCTTTTCACATTGTTTGTCAATGATTTAGATATTGGAATTGACGATTTTGTGGCAAAGTTTGCGGATGATACAAAGATTGGTGGAGGGGTAGGTAGTGCTGAAGAAGCAATGTGATTGCAGCAGGATGAAGACAAATTAGAAGGATGGGCAAAAAAGTGGCATATAGTGTTGCAATATGTATGATAATGCATTTTGGTAAAAGGAACAATAGTGTGGACTATTATCTAAATGGGCAGAATGTTGAAACAGAGATGCAAGACTCCCAGAAGGTTAATTTGCAGGTTGAGTCTGTGGTGAAGGATGCAAATGGTTGGCATTTCTTTCAAGGGGAATAGAATATAAACACAAGGAAATGATAATGAGGCTTTATAAGACATTAGTCAGGCCACACGTGGAGTATTGTCAATAGTTTTGGGCCCCGTATGTCAGAAGGGATGTGTTGTCATTGGAGAGAGTCCCGAGGAGGTTCACGAGGATGGTTCCGGGAATGAAAAGGTTAACATATGAGAAGCGTTTGGCAGCTTTGGGCCTGTACTCACTGGAATTTAGAAGAATGCATGGGGATCTCATTGAAACCTATTGAATGTATAAAGGACTAGATAGGGCACATGTGGAGAGGGGTTCCTGTGGTGGGGGTATCCAGAACTAGAGGGCACAGCCTCAATATTGAGGGACGACCTTTTAGAACAGAGATAAGGAGGATTTTTTTAGCCAGAGTGAAGTGAATCTGTGGAATGTTCTGCCATAGACTGCAGTGGAGGCCAGATCTGTGGGTATATTTAAGGCACAAGTTAATCGATCAGGGCATTAAAAAGGTATGGCGGGAAAGCAGGTGTATGAGGTTGAGTGGGATCTGGGATCAGCCATGATGGGCTGAATGACCTAATTCTGCTCCTACGTCTTATGTTCTTATGGATCTTATGTCACATCATTATAATGATTTGATGCCATTCTTTACCAGCAGAGCCACGCCTCCCCCTCTACCTACCTTCCTATCCCTCCGATACAACGTGTAACCTTGGACAGTCAGCTCCCAACTATAACCATCCTTCAGCCAGGATTCAGTGATGGCCACAATATCGTACCTGACAATAAGATCATCCACCTCATTTCTTATACTCCGTGCACTATAGCACTTTGAGTACTGTATTTGCTACCCTTTTTGATTCTGCATCCCTAATGCACTGATACTCACCCTGTTGGCTGCAATTATGTCCTATCACCTGCCTGCCCTTCCTGACAGTCTGACTGCACGTTATCTTTGCTTTTCTACCATCCACCCTACCCTGAGGCCTTCACTCGGATTCCCACCCTAATGCCAAATCAGTTTAAACCCTCCGCAACTGTGCTAGCAAACTTGCCCTCGAGAATATTGGTTCCCTTCGGGTTCAGCTGCAACCCGTCACTTTTGAACAGGTCGTACCTCCCTCAGAAGAGATCCCAAAGGTCCAAGGACCTGAAGCCCTGCCCCCTGCACCAGCTTCTAAGTCACGCATTAATTTTCCAAATCATCCTGTTTCTACTCTCACTGGCACGTGGCATGGGTGGCAATCCAGAAATTTCTAGCCGGGATGCCCTGTTTCTCCAGCTTTCTACCTAGCTCTCTAGATTCTCTTCTCAGGACTTGTTTACTTTCCTTCCTATGCCATTGGTACCCATACGTGCCAGGTTGCCTGGCAGCTCTCACCTCCTCTCTGAAATGTTGTGGACGCGATCCGAGATGCCCCTGCACCTGGCACCTTGGAGGCAAACTACCATTCAGGTGTTCCGTTTATATTCATAGAATCTCCTGTCTGTTCCTCTGATTATTGAGTCCCCTATCACTACCGCTCCCCTCTTCCCTCTTTCCCTTCTGCACCACCATCCCATGCTCAGTGTCAGTGACCCGGTCTCCATGACATTCCCCTGGGAGGTCATCCCCCACAACAGTATCCACAGCGGTGTACTTATTCTTGAGGAGAAGCCAGCGACTCCATTCCTTCAAAGCCAGATTGACCGCGAGCAGCTCTCTAATTCCGATGTCATAGTTCATCTCTTCCGGGAATGGCCGCCTGGAGAAGAACGCTGACTTGTGAAGTTCACTATCTGAAGGTGTCCGTTGAGGTAACACCGCAACCGCTCCGACGTTCGAGGCATCCGCCTCCACGATGAGGGGAAGGCCGGGTTAGGTGAAACCAGAATAGTGAACCCCTGTGTGAACTCCGCAAAAACAGCTTCTGCTTTGGTCGTCCAAACTACAGGAACCGTGGATCTCTTGGTTAGCACTGTCAGTGGAGCTGAATTTCCTGATGAATTCTCTGCAAACGTTGGCAAATCCCAGGATTTGCTGGTCTTGTTTCATACTGGATGATTGTGGCCAGTCTCTGACTGCCTGTGTCTTAGTAGAGTCCGTCTTGATATTGCCACGAGAGAGGATGAAACCCAAAAAGAAAACGGAATTACGTGAAAATCGGATTTCCCCAGCTTGACAGAACGTTCATGGTCGAGAAGTCTCTTTAAGATACCTCTAACGTGAGCATTGTCTCCTTCACGGATGGAGAAGAATGGGACATCATCCAAGCAGACGAGAGCGTATGTAACACGTGGCTGACAAGGAAAGTCAAAGCTAATGTAAGAGCAAAAGAGAGGGCATACAACAAAGCAAAGGTTAGTGGGAAGATAGAGGATTGGGAAGCTTTTAAAACGGTACAGATAGCCACTAAAATAATCATTAGGAGGGGAAAGATGAAATATTAAAGCATGCTAGCAAACTATATCAAAGTAAGAACTTAAGAAGCTAAGAAATAAGAGCAGGAGTAGGACATCTGGCCCGTCAAGCCTGCTCTGACATTCAATAAGATCATGGCTGATCTGACCATGGACTCATCTCCACCTACCTGCCTTTTCCCCATAACCCTTAATTCCCCTACTATGCAAAAATCTATCCAACTTTGTCTTAAATATATTTACTGAAGTAGCCTACACTGTTTCATTGGGCAGAGAATTTCATAAATTCATCACACTCTGGTAAAAGCAGTTCCTCCTCATCTCCATCCTAAATCTACTCCCTCGAGTATTGAGGCTATGTCCTCCAGGTCTAGCCTCACCTACCAGTGGAAACAACTTTCCAGCCTCTATCTTATCTGTCCCTTTCATAATTTTATATATTTCTATAAGATCTCTCATTCTTCTGAATTCCAGCCAGTACAGTCCTAGGCGACTCAATCTCTCCTCATAGTACAACCCCCTCTTCTCTGGAATCAGCCTGGTGAACCTCCTCTGCATCGCCCCCAAAGCCAGTATATCCTTCCTCAAGTAAGGAGACAAACCTGCACGCAGTACTCCAGGTGACGCCTCACCAGTACCCCGTAGAGTTGCAGCAAAACCTCCCTGTTCTTAAATTCAATCCCTCTAGCAATGAAGGACAACCCCCTTCTTGATAGCCTGCTGCACCTGCAAACCAACCTTTTGTGATGCATTCACAGGCACTCCCAAGTCCCTCTGAACAGCAACATGTTGCAATCTTTTACCATTTAAATAATAATTTGCTCTTCCATTTTCCTTCCAATGTGGATGACCTCATATTTACCAATATTGTATTCCATCTGCCAGACCCTTGCCCACTCACTTAACCTATCAATATCTCTCTGCAGACTCTTCTGTACAGAAGATATCTCTCTGCAATGTGCTTTTCTGCTCAATTTCGTATCATCAGCAAACTTAGGTACACTACACTCGGCTTCTTCTTCTGGATCATTAATGTATATCGTGAGCAGTTGCGGGCCCAGCACCAACCCCAGCATCACATCGCTTACCATTGAAAATAGATAGTAAAGGCTAGGGAGATGAAACTGGATATAGGACCGCTAGAAAATGAGACCTGAGAAATAATAGCAGGGGACGAGGAGATGGCTGATGAACTCGATGAGCATTTTGCATCAGTCTTCACTGAAGAAGAATCTAGCAGTCCGCCAGATGTTGAAGGGTGCGAGCGGAGAGAAGTGACTACAGTTATTATTAAAAGGGAGGAGCTGCTCAAAAAGTTGAAAGACGTAAAGGTACATAAGTAACCCAGATCAGAGGAACTGCACCCTAGGGTTCTGAAAGAGGTTGTGGTAGAGATTGAAGAGACATTTGTAATGATCTTTCAAAAGTCATTGGACTCTGACATGCCAGAGGACTGGAAAATTGCAAATATCACTCCACTCTTTAAGAAAGGAGGAAGGCAGCAGAAAGGAAATTATAGACCAGTTAGCCTGACCTCAGTGATTGGGAAGATGTTGCAGTTAATTGTTAAGGATGAGGTTATGAAGTACTTGGTGGCACAAGACAATATAGGACAAAATCAGCATGGTTTCCTGAAGGGAAAATCGTGCCTGACGAACCTGTTGGAATTCTTTGAGATTACGAGTAGAATAGATAAAAGGGATGAAGTGAATGTTACATATTTGGACTTTCAAAAGGCCACGTATGAAGCTGCTTACTACGTTGAGCCCATGGAATTACAGGAAAGTTACTGGCATGCCTAGAACATTGGCTGTTTGGTAAGAGGCAGCGAGTGGGAATGAAAGGATCCTATTCTGGTTGGCTGCCACTTCTTTTTATGCATTATATGAATGATTTATATGATGGGGCAGATGGCTTTGGTGCCAAGTTTGCAGATGACATGAAGATTGGCGGAGGGGCAGGAAGTGTTGAGGAAACGGGTAGGCTGCAGAAGGACTTAGACAGATTAGGAGAATGGGCAATAGGGCGGCAAATTAAATACAATGTTGGAAAATGCATGGTTATGCACTTTGATAGTAGAAATAAATGTGGGGACTATTTTCTAAACGGGGGAAAATCCAAAAATCTGAGATGCAAAGGGACTTGGGAGTCCTTGTGCAGAACACCCTAAAGGTTAACTTGCAGGTTGAGTTGGTGGTGAGGAAGGCAAATGCCATGTTAGCATTCATTTCAAGAGGTCTAGAATACAAGAGCAGGGATGTGATGCTGAGGCTTTATAAGGCACTGGTGAGGCCTCACCTTGAGTATTGTGAACAGTTTTGAGCCCCTCATTTAATAAAAGATGTGCTGGCATTGGAGAGAGTTCAGTGGAGGTTAACAAGGACGATTCCGGAATGAAAGGGTTATTATATGAGGAACGTCTGATAGGTCTGGGTCTGTACTCGCTGGAATTCAGAAGGATGATGGGGAGTGGGGATCTCATTGAAACCCTTCAAACATTGAAGGTCCTAGACAGAGTAGATGTGGAAAGGATGTTTCCCCATGGTGGGGGAGTCTAGGACAAAAGGGCACAGCTTCAGGATAGAGGAGTGTCCATTTTAAACAGAGATGCGGAGGAATTTCTTTAGCCAGAGGGTGATGATTTTATGGAATTTATTCCCACAGATAGCCGTGGAGGCCAGGTTGTTGGGTGTATTTAAGGCATAGCTTCATAGGTGCTTGATTGGACATGGCATCAAAGGTTATGGGGAGAAGGCCGGGGAATAGGACCGAGAATTGAAAAATAGGAATAGCGATGATTGAATGGCGGAGGAGACTCGATAGGCCAAATGGCCCAATTCTGCTCCTATGTCCTATGGTCTTATGGAGAGCATCCCGGAGTATGGCGTTTGTGAAGTACTGGAAAAATGTTGGTGCGTTTGCAAGGCCGAGGGGCATGGCCAGGTACTCAGTGTCCTGCCGTTGTGTTGAAAGCCGTCTTCCACTCGTTGCCTTCCTTCATGCGGACCTGCTCGTAGGTTCTCCTCAAGTCTAGCCTTGAGAATAGCTTTTGTCCCTGAGAATCTCGAAGCTAGTGTTCATAGGTGGAAGGGATAAGTAACGATTTTTAGCCGCTATGCGATTCAGTCCTACAGAATCAATTCATGGTCGCAGGCTCCAGTCCTTTTTCTGTACGATGAAGAAGCCTGTGCCAGCTGGTGAGGTGAAGGACTGAATGAATCCTCGTTTATATACTCCTCCAGTGCACTTCCCTCCGGGCCCGGGAGTGTGTATAATTGACCCCACGGAGGACAAATACCTGGCAGTAGATCTGTAGCGCAGTCGTAGGGTCGGTGCGGTGGAAGAGCCGAGGCCTTTCCTTTGCTGAAGATCTTGTAGACGGAAGAGATTTTGACCGGTTTGGGTGATGCAGCTACCCCCGAACCTCCGTTCGAGGACGACACCTGAGTCTCCTTAGGTAGCGGGGATGATTCGTCAGTCCTCAGAGTCTAGTCCATGGGTTCACTAGAATCTTTATTTGAAACAGAAACCAAATTAGAGTCCAATCCCTCATCCATATCCTCACGCAACGGCACTGAGGCTACAAATGGTCCTTGTTTCCTGAACTAGGCTCCAAGGGTCTACGTTTACGATGCTTTCTCTTAGTTGGGACCTGGAGACTGGATCCCCTAGGTGTGGGTGCTAGAACTGCAGAGCGCTTGGGCACCTCGTTGGCTTGCTCCCGAACTAAAGACCCTCTCTCTCTAGTTCCAGCGCAGCCCCGACAGCGCAGGATCGGGTCTCACACGGTCCTGCTGGTTGGAGTCGGCTTGTCTGTCCTTGGAGGTGTGACTGGGTCTCCTGAAGACTCCAGTTTACCCCCAAGAGTCTCCTTTCTTGTCGGCCACTTGTCTCGGGCGAGTCTGGGGAAAGCCGCAAACACTCTTTTGCAAAGACTAGACTGTAGAATGATTCCTCCCCCGCGCCCCCCCCTTCCTTCCTGTTCACGGATGGGTAATGATGGGACAGTCCTGAGTGCCCGAGGGTCAAATATTTGTGAGGAGAATCGATGATATAAAGCAAATATCCTTCGTTCGTTCCTCTATCCTCATCCGCAAAACTGCGGAACCAAGAGGACGACGGCCCAGGGCTGTTGCGGGCATAGGCTGGCTCAGCTTCTGCAGCGGTATGTTGACCCGACGGGCAGGTTCAGCAAATTGCCGGCCGCCCCAGAGACCACAAGGACATTTAACTCTCGTCAGTCCTCACCCCAGGAGATCGCCGCCTTGAACATGACAGCAGAATCCGTCGGGTTGGGCGCAGCAGCTACTGCCGTCATCGTCCTCCAGACACTTGACCATCTGAACAGTTCTCCCGACCACGGCAGCTTCGGACATTCGACGCCGACGTCGCGACCTCTCATCGGCGGAGGGTCTTGTGTGGCCGATTCGCATAGGCTCGGCAGGATCTTAAACAGGAGACACTGTCCGAGGTCGGGAAGTAGAACTGCAACGCATTGAGGCCGGGTTCGGGTTAGGCCCCTTGGATCTCTTGAGTTAATCCCACTCTCGCTCCCCTAGGCGATTATCGAGGCGCATGGCCCATCAGAGTCCCTGGGTCCTCTACCGGCGCGCCCAAGACAAGGGCATCCGTTAGTCTGCCTCGGGTGGCGTTCCAGCCACTATCCTCGGCCAAGGTCCAGAATTCACAGCGTAGTCCACTGCTGACTGACTACACTACTTCACTTTCATCAGATGGTCCAAGGTTCTGTTTGCTCTGTCGGGATGGTGGAACACCTTCTTCACGGCGACCATAGAAACCCTACAGCACAATACAGGCCCTTCGGCTCACAAAGCTGTGCCGAACATGTCCCTACCTTAGAAATTACTAGGCTTACCCATAGCTCTATATTTTTCTAAGCTCATGTACCTATGCAAAAGTCTCTTAAAAGACCCTATCGATCCCACCTCCACCACCATTACCGGCAGCCCATTCCACGCACTCACCACTCTCTGCGTAAAAAACTTACCCCTGACATCTCCTCTGTGCCTACTTCCAAGCACCTTAAAACTATGCCCTCTCGTGCTAGCCATTTCAGCCCTGGGAAAAAGCCTCTGACTATCCACACGGTCAATGCCTCTCATTATCTCGTACATCTCTATCAGGTCACCTCTCATCCTCCATCGCTCCAAGGAGAAAAGGCCGAGTTCACTCAACCTATTCTCATAAGGTATGCTCCCCAAACCAGGCAACATCCTTGTAAATCTCCTATGCACCCTTTCTATGGTCTTCACATCCTTCCTGTAGTGAGTCGACCCAGAACTGAGCACAGTACTCCAAGTGGGGTCTGACCAGGGTCCTATATAGCTGCAACAGTACCTCTCGGCTCCTAAACTCAATTTCACGGTTGATGAAGGCCAATACACCGTACACCTTCATAACCACATGAATTCCTCAGAATCTAAGCAGGTCTCCAACCATCACTCCCAGTGCGCAAGGCTTTCTCAATCAGTAGCGAGATGATGAAGACCACTTTCCCGCGCCCCGTAGGGAACCGGGATGGGTGGAGTTTAAACTCCAGTGAACACCAAGTTGGAGCCGCGCCAAGAGCCCGGATCACCGCCGAATCTCTCCAGGGCCGGAAGTAAACTGACTCCGCAGAGCGACCGACAGCTTCCTCCTTGTAATAGTTGACGCATGGCGATCTGCAGGTCGCGTATCTTCAGGCTGTATCTAGAAATTTGCTCACTGTGGCTAGCCAGAGCTGACGAGAGACTCTAATACGCTGCTGGGTCCATCTGAGACTCAACTGTACTATGACCAGAGACATAAGCGAGGTATCATAGTCCCAACTGGCAATTCCCCATCTTGCTATTCCATCCTTGATTGGGCCTTAATCCCCTCGTCTGATTTCCAATCATTCCCAGTTCCACTAATTACTGCACACCTGGTTCCCATTAGCGAACATAGGACAAAACTCGGGCAGCACAGCTATGGTTTTCCAGTTTGTTGTTCAACTTTGTTGTGAGTAAACCTCATTTTCCGATTCCTTAGGACTATCAGTTCTAAGCTCTAATCATTTCCTGGATACTCGACGTAAACCTTATCTTCGTGTAAAGACACTCCTGGATACTAGTTCCCCATTTGCAGCAGTGTTAACGCCTCACAACTCCGCCTCCGCGCCTGTGTCCTGCGCTTAGGTTCGTCCTCAATCTCGTCCTTGCAACAGAATGAACTAGCCAAGAATGAACCCAGCGGACACAGACACCATACAACAGGCCCTCGCCAGCCAGGGCTACCGACTGGACGCCCACGACCAACTGCTCAGAGAGGTCACAGAAAACCTTCGTGCGTAGTCCACGAATGTGAGGAAGGTCAGTGAGCAAGCTGATCACGTACCCGCCTCCCTTACTCCATCCCTTCCAAGAACCCCGACTGACCAAACCGCACAGCCTGGGAGGGCTACACCCCTTGGATCGGCAACACAATCCCCTCGAGAGCCGTACATACCGAACCGGAACCCTACGGTGGGGACCTAGGGCCGCCTTATTACAATGCTGTTTGGTTTTGAGCAAACAGCCACGTACCAACACTGCGGACAGATCAAAGATTGCGTGCATCAGGGGGCTGTTACGAGGGGATACCTTGGCACAGGCCACCGCGATCTAGGACAAATGATCAGAGATCTGTTCCTCCTTCGTCTCCGAAATGAAGAAGGACTTTGAACAGCCCATTCGCGGTAAGAACGCCGCGAAGCGCTTGCTAACTCTATCAGGGTTCGCGAAGCGTAGCAAAATATTCCATCGAGTTCAGAACATTAGCGGCCGACTCTGGGTGGAATGATGAGGCACTACGGGATGTGTTCCGACAGGGCCTCTCAGGTAAGGTAAAAGATGAACTGGCAGCAAGGGATGACGCGGACAGCCTGGACACTCTGATCTCTCTAGCCACCAGGCTCGATAATGGACTTCAAGAGCGTCTGAGAGAAAAGACCAGTTGCCCCGCTCCTCAGGTCAGCCCACGTCCCACCTTACCATCTTCAGCCAGCCTCCCTTCCCCAGCCGCTCTAAGTGTAGCTCCTGCTCCGACCGTCCCCACTGTCCTGGGGGAGGAACCGATGCAGGTGAGACGGAATCGTCTCTCCCCTGCCGAGCGACTTCGGAGGCGGAGAGCTCGGGATTGTTACCTTTGCAGCCAGCCGGGACATTTCCGCGATACTTGGTCCTCTGCGGCCAAAAGGGAGGGCTTACCAGTAGAAAGGGGGACCCTGGTGAGCCGGACGATACTCCCTTCACTGCCCCAGACCCGATGCAGATCTCGGCTACCGTGAATTACAAAAAGTCCCTGTCCCTATCCGCGTTGGTGGATTCCGGTGCCGAGGCAAATCTCCCGGGCTGGAATACCTCGGAAGACGTTAAGTACCCCTCGAGAGGCCCGGGCGCTGGACGGAAAACTAGCTCAGATTAGCTACTGGATGCCATCCCTGACCTTGATTCTGTCCAGAAACCATCGAGAGGAGGTACGATTTAATCTCATCCACTCTCCTTAAGCCCCTGTAGTTCTAGGATATCCCTGGCTGAACCAACACAACCCCTACATCCACTGGTGTACTGGGAGGACAGCCAGCTGGAGCCTGTTTTGCCACGCCACCTGTCGGCGTTCGGCTCCATCCCCTAGGGAGGCTACCGCGACCTCGCCTGTCCTGGAACCCCTCGACTTGTCCGGAGTTCCTGCAGAATACCATGACCGGGACAGGTATTCAGCAAACAACGGGCTCTTTCCCTGCCTCCGCACCACCCGTATGATTACGTTATCGACCTTCTCCCCGGGGCTTCGCTACCCACCAGTCGTTTTTATAACGTACCGCGACCAGAGAGAGAGAGAGAGACCATGGAGAAATACATCAGTGAGTCCCTCGCGGTGAGCATTATTCGACCTTTATCCTCCCACTGGCCGGAGGGGGTGGAACACCCGTTTATTGTTTGGACTGATCATAAAAACTTGGGATATATTCAGACCACCAAACGTTTGAACTCCCGCCAGGCCCGTTGGGTATTATATTTTGGTCGGTTCAAGTTTTCCCCTCGCATACCGTCCAGGGTCCAAGAAGCCGGACGCGTTCTCCCGCCAATACGACTTCTGGCCCAGAGACTATCCTCCCACCATCCTGTGCGGTGGCAACCCTCACTTGGGAGATTGAATCCATAGTAAAGGAAACCCAACGGGATGACCCTGACCCCAGCAATGGAGCCGCCGATCGCCTTTTGTGCCTGGTTCCGTCAGGTCTCAGCTTCTCCAGTGGGGGCACACATCTCGGTTCGCCTGCCACCCCAGGAGTGATCGGACCCTGGCTCTCCTGAAAAGACACTTTTGGTGGCCTTCCATGGAGGCGGATACCCGTTCCTATATCTCTGCATGTCCGTCTGTTCCCGTGGAAAAGCCTGCCATCGGCCACCCGCGGGATTACGTCGTCCCCTACCTGTCCCTGGTCGTCTTTGGTCACACCACCCTAGATTTCATCACCGGTCTACCCCCTTCACACAGAAACACCACCGTACTCACCGTGGTAGACCGATTCTCCAAATCGGTGCACTTTGTAGCCCTCCCTAAACTCCCCTCCGCTCAGGAAATCGCAGACCTTCTCGTCCGCCACGTCTTCCGCCTCCACGGAATCCCCGCGGACATCATCTCCGATCGAGGTCCCCAATTCATCTCGCGGGTATGGAAGGCCTTCTGTCAAGCCTTGGGTGCCTCGGTCAGCCTGTCATCCGGCCTCCACCCACAGACGAACAGGCAGACGGAACGGGTCAACCAGGACTTGGAGACGACGCTACGTTGTATTACAACCAACAACCCGTCTACCTGGAGTGACCACCTCGCGTAGGTTGAGTAAGGCCACAACCCTCTGGTCAGTACTGCCATTGGAAGGTCTCCCTTCGAGTGCTCCCTTAGGTACCAACCCCCGCTGGTCTCCGCGCAAGAAGAGATTGTGGTGCCGTCCGTTCAGGCCCATATCGATCGGTGCTCAAGGTTTGGCAGGACACATGCCCGGCCCTGCTCAGAGCAGCCGATCGCAATAGGAGGATTGCTGACCGACACCGGACTCCTGCGCCTGAGTATCGACCTGGGCAGATGGTGTGTGTCTCATTCAAAGACATCCCTCAAAAACGAGCCTAAGAAACTCGCCCCTTTGCTTCCTGGGACCTTTCAAGGTCGAAAGTGTCATCAGCCCCACAGCAGTCAGACTTAAACTACCAAGATCTATACACATCCACCTTACTGTTCATGTTTCCCAATTAAAACCACTTTCCCTCAGCCCCTTGTGTCCTCCAACCGAAACCCCTCCACCCGCCCGGATCATCGGCCACCATCCAGCATACAGCGTCCGGCGGCTAGTACATGTGCGCCGTCGGGGCGGGGGCCTCCAATACCTGGTCGACTGGGAAGGGTACGGCCCAGAGGAGCATTCCTGAGTTCCCCGCTCCTTCATCCTGGACCCTACACTCATCCAAGACTTCCATCGGGACAAGCCTGGAGGCTCGCCTGGAGGCTCCGGTTGGTAGTGGTGAGGCGGGGGGGTTACTGTCATGGACCCGTCTGGCAATTCCCCATCTTGCTATTACCACCTCAATTGGGCCTTAATCCCCTCGTCTGATTTCCAATCATTCCCTGTTCCACTAATCACAGCACACCTGGTTCCCATTAGCGAACGTAGGGTCAAACTCCGGCGGCACAGCCATACTTCGCCAGTTCGTTGGTTGACTAGTATGAGTAAACCCCGTTTTCTGATTCCTTGGGACTGTCAGTTCTAAGCTCCGCATCATTTCCTGGATACTCTACGTAAACCTTGTCCCCGTGTGAAGACTCTCCTGGATATCGGTTCCACTTTCGCGTCGGTGCTAACGCCTCACGACTCTGCCTCTGCGCCGGTGTCCTGCACTTGGGTTCGTCCTCGGCCTCGTCCTTGCAACACGAGAATGGTTTGCACGCAAGTGCTGGGACGAAGACAGGGTTCTAAACTAGAATCCAAAGTACAGCTGATGACTAAGGACCGATTCTCAGTTCAGGTGCCCTTTTAAGTATTAAAATCCTGGTGCCAAAACATGGCCGTCATTTAGCGGCGCGGGCCTGAATCTTTAAAAGGGCTTGGACAACTGTGCATATTCTGGAGAGTTGGAGCGTCCGAACCCTGGAGACTGGCGCGGTCTGGTAGGTGTCGCAATGTGTTAGTCTTTACCACCATACCATAGAATCGTAGAGAAGTGCAGTACAGGAACAGGCCCCTCGGCCCAACTAATCCATGCGGAAAATATTTAAATTGCCTACTCCCATCGACCCGCGCCGGAATTATAATCCCAGACAAACCCGTACCTACCCAAACTTCGCTGAAACGAAGGCGAGCTCGCATGCACCACATCTGTTAGCAGCTGAAGACCGTCTGAGTGAATAAGTTTTCCGTCATGTTCCTCTTTTAAATTTTTCACCTCTCACCCTTAACCCATGACCTCTGGTGTAGTCCCACCCAACCTCAGTGTAAAGATCCTACTTGCATCTAAATCCCTCATAATTTTGTTTACATCCATCAAATCTCCTCTCGATCTTCTGCAGTCCAAAGAATACAGTTCTAATCTATTCAATCGTTCCTTACCATCCAGGATTTACAGATCTGGCAACATCCTTGTAATTTGCTCTCTCTTCTTTCAAACTTGTTTACCTTTTTCCATGTGGTTAGGTCACAAAAACTGCACATAATACTCCAAATTAGGCCTCACCAACATCATACACAACTTCAACATAACATCCCATCTCCTATGTTCAATACACTGATTAATGAAGGCTAATGTGCCAAAAGCTCTCTTTACGACCCTATCTAACTGTGACGCCACTTACAACAAATTATTCCCAGATCCCTTGGTTTTACCACACTCCCCACTGCCCTACCATTCACTATTAAGACCTATTCTGGTTGGTTCTATCGAAATGGAAAGCCTTGCACTTGGCTGCATTAAATACTATCTACTATTTTCAGCCCATTTTTTTTTCAGCTGATGCAGATCCCTCTATCCCATGATAGCTTTCCTTGCTCTCCACTAAGCCCCCAAACTTGCTGTCATCACATTATCATCCAGATCATTGATACAGATGACAAAGAACCCTGCCCTGATCTCTGCTGCACACCACTAGTCACAGGCCTCCAGTCAGAGACCTGGCCATGAGACAGTAAGACACAGGAGATGAATTAGGCCATTTGCCCTGTCGAGTCTGCGCTGCCATTTGATCATAGCTGATACAATTTCCCCTCCTCAGCCTCACTCCCTGGCCTTCCTCCCTTAAACTTTGATGCCAAGTCCAATCAACAAACTATGAAACTGCCTTAAATATACCCAACAATCTGGCCTTCACAGCTGCCTGTGGTAACAAATTCCACCAAGGTCAGGCTAACTGGTCTATAACTTCCTTTCTGCTGCCTTCCACTTATGAAATACACCTTTGCCGGAAAGCAGCCTGTACGAATCCATACTTGCCAGATCATTTCTGATGCCAGTAAAGTTGCCCTTTCTCCATTTTAAAATCTCAACCCGCAGACCCGGTCAATCTATTTCCATATTTACTAATAGCATTGTGGTCGCTGGATGCAGAATGTTTCCCTACACAAACTTTTTCCACCTACTGTCTTATTCACTAAAAACAAATCCAGCATCACATGATCTCTGGTTGGTTCCTTTATATACCAATGAAAGAAACTTTCCTGAACTCCCATACTGTTAGGGGTCTAGATGGTTTAGGGTTTGTAAAATGTGTTCAGGAAAGTTTTCTAAATCAGTATATAGAGGGACCAACTAGAGGGGATGCAATATTGGATCTCCTGTTAGGTAACAAATTAGGGCAAGTGACAGAAGTCTGTGTAGGAGAGCACTTTGGTTCCAGTGATCATAACACCATTAGTTTCAACTTGATCATGGACAAGGATAGATCTGGTCCTAGGGTTGAGGTTCTGAACTGGAAGAAGGCCAAATTTGAAGAAATGAGAAAGGATCTAAAAATCATGGATTGGGACAGGTTGTTCTCTGGCAAAGATGTGATTGGTAGGTGGGAAGCCTTCAAAGGGGAAATTTTGAGAGTGCAGAGTTTGTATGTTCCTGTCAGGATTAAAGGCAAATTGAGTAGGAATAAGGAACCTTGGCTCTCAAGGGATATTGCAACTCTGATAAAGAAGAGGGAGTTGTATGAAATGTATAGGAAACGGGGGGTAAATCAGGTGCTTGAGAAGTGCAAGAAAATACTTAAGAAAGAAATCAGGGGGGCTAAAAGAAGACATGAGGTTGCCTTGGCAGTCAAAGTGAAGGATAATCCAAAGAGCTTTTACAAGTATATTAAGAGCAAAAGGATTGTAAGGGATAAAATTGGTCCTCTTGAAGATCAGAGTGGTCGGCTTTGTGCGGAACCAAAGGAAATGGGGGAGATCTTAAATAGGTTTTTTGCGTCTGTATTTACTAAGGAAGCTGGCATGAAATCTATGGAATTGAGGGAATCAAGTAGTGAGACCATGGAAACTGTACAGATTGAAAAGGAGGAAGTGCTTGCTGTCTTGAAGATTAAAGTGGATAAATCCCCGGGACCTGACAGTTTTCCCTCGGACCTTGAAGGAGACTAGTGTTGAAATTGCGGGGGCCCTGGCTGAAATATTTAAAATGTCGCTGTCTACGGGTGAAGTGCCGGAGGATTGGAGAGTGGCTCATGTTGTTCTGTTGTTTAAAAAGGGATTGAAAAGTAATCTGGGAAATTATAGGCCAGTGAGTTTAGCGTCAGTAGTAGGTAAGTTATTGGAGGGAGTAATAAGAGACAGAATCTACAAGCATTTGGATAGACAGGGGCTTATTAGGGAGAGTCAACATTGTGCGTGGTAGGTCATGTTTGACCAATCTGTTGGAGTTTTTCGAGGAGGTTACTAGGAAAGTGGATGAAGGGAAGGCAGTGGATATTGTCTACATGGACTTCAGTAAGGCCTTTGACAAGGTCCTGCATGGGAGGTTGGTTGGGAAAATTCAGTCACTAGGTATACATGGAGAGGTGGTAAATTGGATTAGACATTGGCTTGATGGAAGAAGCCAGAGAGTGGTGGTAGAGAATTGCTTCTGAGTGGAGGCCTGTGACTAGTGGTGTGCCACAGGGATCAGTGCTGGGTCCATTGTTATTTGTCATCCAGATCAATGATCTGGATGATAATGTGGTAAATTGGATCAGCAAGTTTGCTGATGATACAAAGATTGGAGGTGTAGTAGACAGTGAGGAAGGTTTTCAGAGCCTGCAGAGGGACTTGGACCAGCTGGAAAAATGGGCTGAAAAATGGCAGATGGAGTTTAATACTGACAAGTGTGAGGTATTGCACGTTGGAAGGACAAACCAACATAGAACATACAGGGTTAATGGTAAGGCACTGAGGAGTGCAGTGGAACAGAGGGATCTGGGAATACAGATACAAAATTCCCTAAAAGTGTTGTCACAGGTAGATAGGGTGATAAAGAGAGCTTTTGGTACATCGGGCTTTATTAATCGAAGTATTGAGTATGAGCTGGAATGTTATGAGGTTGTATAAGGCATTGGTGAGGCTGAATCTGGAGTATTGTGTTCAGTTTTGGTCACCAAGTTACAGGAAAGATATAAATAAGGTTGAAAGAGTGCAGAGAAGGTTTACAAGGATGTTGCCAGGACTTGAGAAACTCAGTTACAGAGAAAGGTTGAATAGGTTAGGACTTTTTTCCCTGGAGCGTAGAAGAATGAGGGGAGATTTGATAGAGGTATATAAAATTATGATGGGTATAGATAGTGAATGCAAGCAGGCTTTTTCCACTGAGGCAAGGGGAGGGAAAAAAAACAGAGGACATGGGTTAAGGGTGAGGGGGGAAAAGTTTAAGGGGAACATTAGGGGGGGCTTCACACAGTGGTGGGAGTATGGAATGAGCTGCCAGACGAGGTGGTAAATGTGGGTTCTTTTTTAACATTTAAGAATAAATTGGACAGATACATGGATGGTCTGCAGGTCAGTGGGACTAGGCAGAAAATAGTTTGGCACAGCCAAGAAGGGCCAAAGGGCCTGTTTCTGTGCTGTAGTTTCTATGGTTCTAACACATCTGACAGATTCTATCCTATCTAGTCCTTTTACAGTATGGGATTTCATGTCAATTTGTGGAAAGTGCAAATCACCTACCATAAGAATTCTGTTTCTTGAAATAGTCTGTGATCTCTCTACAGATTTGTCCTGTGTCCTTCAGACTGCTGGGCAGTTTGTAATGTAGCCGCATTAACGTGGCCATACTTATTTCTCAGATCCTCCCATTACCGCGTCACTATTCGAGTTCTCCAGTCTGTTCTGACGGAGCACTGCCGTGACATATTCCCTGACTGGTAACGCCGCTCTCACGGACGGAATACTGACTGACAGTCCTGCCCCACCTGCAACCAAGTCGTACTGACGCGTACAATGTCATAATTGCATGTGTGGATCCATGCCCTGAGCTCATTAGCCTTTCCTACGAGACTTCTTGCATTGAAATATACAGAGCTCAGAACACTGTCCACCCCCGACTATGGTCGCTGCGCTTGCCCCTGACTGCCTTTGATTTTCTCCTGCTATCATTCCCAAACGCCAAATGGTCGCTGGTCAGAGCTAAAATAAGCTGCCGCGATATACCGCAGCCCATTTCTGTTCGGTCAGAGCGCCTGAGTGGAATCCCCACCTCGCAAACTTCTCACGTCCGGACTGGTCGCTGGTCAGAGCTCAAATAAGCTGCTGTGATCCGCCGCTGCCATTTGAAAAATAGGCCGTAGTCCGCATGGTTTTAGAAAAATAGAAAACCGACAGCACAATACAGGCCCTTCAGCCCACAAAGCTGTGCCGAACATGTCCCTACCTTAGAAATCACTAACCTTACCCATAGCCCTCTATTTTTCTAAGTTCCATGTACCTCTCCAAAAGCCTCTTAAAAGACCCTATCATATCTGCCTCCACCACCATTGCTGGCAGCCCATTCCACGCACTCACCACTGAGTGGGGGGGGGAAAAAAACTTACCCCTGACATCTCTGTACCTGCTCCCCAGCAGCTTAAACCCGTGTCCTCTTGTGTCAACCATTTCAACCCTGGGAAAAAACCTCGGACTATCCACACGATCAATGCCTCTCATCTTATACACCTCTATCAGGTCACCTCTCATCCTCCGTCGCTCCAAGGAGAATTGACCAGGTCCACTCAACCTATTCTCATAAGGCATGCTCCCCAATACAGGCAACATCCTTGTAAATCTCCTCTGCACCCTTTCTATGGTTTCTACATCCTTCCTGTAGTGAGGTGACCAGCACTGAGCACAGTTCTCCAAATGGGGTCTGACCAGGGTCCTATTTAGCTGCAACATTACCTCTCTGTTCCAAAATTCAATTCCACAATTGATGAAGGCCAATACACCGTATGCCGCCTTAACCACAGAGTCAACCTGCGCAGCAGCTTTGCACGTCCAGTGGACTCGGACCCCAAGATCCCTCTGACCCTCCACACTGCCAAGAGTCTCACCATTAATACTATATTCTGCCATCATATTTGACCTACCAAAATAAACCACTTCAACTTATCTGGGTTGAACTCCATCTGCCACTTCTCAGCAGTTTTGCATCCTATCAATGTCCCGTTGTAACCTCTGACAGCCCTCCACACTATCCACAACACCCCCAACCATTGTGTCATCAGCAAACTTACTAACCCATCCCTCCACTTCCTCATCCAGGTCATTTAGAGAAATCACAAAGAGTAAAGGTCCCAGAACAGATCCCTGAGGCACACCACTTGTCACTGACCTCCATGCAGAATATAAAACGCAAACAAGAGGAAGTATGCAGATGCTGGAAATTCAAGCAACACACACAATGCTGGTGGAATGCAGCAGGCCAGGGAGCATCTATTGGAAGAGGTACAGAAGAGGGTCTCAGCTAGAAACGTCGACTGTACCTCTTCTAATAGATGCTGCCTGGCCTGCTGTGTTCACCAGCATTGTGTGTGTTCCATGCAGAATATGACCCATCTACAACCACTCTTTGCCTTCTATGGGCAAGTCAGTTCTGGATCCAAAAAGCAATGTCCCCTTAGATCCCATGCCTCCTTACTGTCTCAATAAGCCTTGCATGGGGCACCTTATCAAATGCTTTGCTGAAATCCATACTGGTCTTCATTCATCAATGTGTTTAGTCACATTCTCAAAAAATTCAATCAAGCTTGTAAGGCACGACCTGCCCTTGACAAAGTCATATTGACTATTCCTGATCATATTATACCTCTCCAGATGTTCATAAATCCTGCCTGTCAGGATCTTCTCCATCAACTTACCAACCACTGAAGTAAGACTCACTGGTCTATAATTTCCTGGGCTATCTCTACTCCCTTTCTTGAATAAGGGGACAACATCCACAACCCTCCAATCCTCCAGAATCTCTTCCATCCTCATTGATGATGCAAAGATCATCGCCAGAGGTTCAGCAATCTCCTGCCTCTCCTCCCACAGTAACCTGGGGTACATCTCATCCGGTCCTGGCGACTTATCCAACTTGATTCTTTCCATAAGCTCCAGCATATCCTCTTTCTTAATATCTACATGCTCAAGCTTTTCAGTCTGCTGCAAGTCATCCCTACCATCACCAAGATCCTTTTCCATAGTGAATACTGAAGTAAAGTATTCATTAAGTACCTCTGCCATCTCCTCCGGTTCCATACACACTTTCCCACTGTCACACTTGATTGGTCCTATTCTTTCACATCTTATCCTCTTGCTCTTCACCTACTTGTAGAATGCCTTGGGGTTTTCCTTAATCCTGCCCACCAAAGCCTTCTCATGGCCTCTTCTGGCTCTCCTAATTTCCTCTTTAAACTCCTTCCTGTTAGCCTCATAATTTTCTAGATCTCTGACATTACCTAGCTCTCTGAACCTTTTGTTAGCTTTTCTTCTTGACTAGATTTACTACAGCCTTTGTACACCATGGCTCCTGTACTCTTACCATAATTTTTCTGTCTCATTGGAACATACCTATACAGAACTCCACACAAATATCCCCTGAGCATTTGCCACATTGCTTCCGTACATTTCCTTGAGAACACCTGTTACCAATTTATGGTTCCAAGTTCCTGCCTTTTAGCTTCATATTTCCCCTTACTCCAATTAAACACTTTCCTAACTTGTCTGTTCCTATCTCTCTCCAAAGCTATGGTAAAGGAGATAGAATTGTGATCATTATCTCCATAATGCTCTCCCACTGAGAGATCTGACACCCGACCAGGTTCATTTCCCAATACTAGATCAAGTACAGCCTCTCCTCTTGTAGGCTTATCTACATATAGCGTCAAGAATTTTTCCTGAAGACACCTAACAATCTCCACTCCATCTAAACCCCTCGCTCCAGGGAGATTCCAATTGATTTTTGGGAAATTAAAATCTCTCACCACGCCAACCCTGTTATTATTACACCTTTCCATAAATTGTGTGATTACAAGGTCTCGAATGTACTGATGGTGTAGCCTGAGTGATTACAGGGTCTCGGGCGGAGCCGATGGTGTAGTCTGAGTGAGTAACTGCAGGGTCTCGGAGAGTGCCGATACCGTGGCCATTGTTAATAATTACAGGGTCTCGGTTGGTGGCAGTGATGTAGTCTGCGTGATAACAGAGTCTCGGCAGGTGCCGATGGAGGTGCGTCTGTGAGTAACAACATCGTCCCGCGAGGTTGCGTAGGTGTTGGTGCCAATCATGTAGTCTGTGTGATTACAGGGTCTCGGAAGGTGCCGATGGTGTAGACTGTGTGAGTAACTACAGGGTCGTGGGAATGCCAGTGTTGTAGTGTGTGTGATGACGGGGTCTCGGGAGATGCTGATGGAGTCGCGTGTGTGAGTAACTACATGTTCTCGGGATGTGTCAAAGGTGTAGTGTTTGTAAGTAACTCTTCTTCGGATGTCATCGATTTCGATGTGGTAAGTAACTACAGGGTCTCGGAAGGTGGTGCAGTGTATGTGAGTAAACACAGAGTCGGGAGGTGCCGATGTTGTCGTCTGTGTGTTTACAACTTCTCGGGATGTTCCGATGGTGTAATCTGCGTGATCGGCGCTGTATGCTGGGCTGGCGACCAAGGAGCTCGTGTGTCCTTGATGTTAATGAGTGGTTGGGTCTGCATTCACAGACAAATGCTGAGTGTTCCACAGGTCGTCTGATTTGTATCCTGGAGAGTGGGTTTGGCGGCGCTGGCTATCGGAGGTGGCTCATGCACTGCAGGCCGTGCGCCTCTGCACGCTGTTTACGTGACTGCAACAATGTTTCTGCTGAATGGGGGCTCTCCCCCGCCCGGGATGTTGGTGGTGAGGGATTCAGTGACGGAGAACCCGTGTGTCGAAGGTAGGTGACTGAACCCTTCGCTGTTGTCAGAGTTCTGATGCCCCGGAAACTGGCCACGCACTTTCGGACACAGTACCCTTCCGGACCCGGACAGCTCGGTCCGTGCTGCGTTGCCGGAGCCCCTCGTGTTGATGGACGTTGGTCCCCACTGCCCCTGCTACTCCTAGTGCTGTCTCACGTTAAGGACTGGGGGGGGGGGGGGGGTTCAGGGAGACGGGCCCTTGCTCATGTTTCAGTTAATGCCCGTTAATCCAGTGGATTAACGAGTCAGTGCAGTACTGTACCTCCATTCCCGCTGTTTGTGGAACAGGGGGTCCACAGAGATGTGACCAAACTTCCATCTGGAAGTTTACAGCCGACTAGGATAAGTTTCCGACACTTCCTTAAGGCAGCCTCCGCAGATCTCGGTCAACGCTGAGACTGCCCACGCTTACTGAGCAGTAACCGGAGCCAGGAACCTGCGGCAAATTGATACCGTCTCTCCCAGAGCGCACATGGGGCAGAAGTGGCAGGCTCTGGCGAGGAGCCGGACACGGCCGACATGGACACCAGACTGAGCTACGGTATCGCTGCCTCTTTAGGACACAGTCGGAACCCTCAGGGATCATGACCTTCGACCTCACTCCGACGTGAGGTGGGAGGTTGGGTGTGGAGGGGGCAGGAAAGCGAGGGGAGGTGGGCTGGGGAAGGGAGGTGGGAGGTTCGGGTGGTGGAAGGGAGGAAGGTCAGAGAAGGCAGGTGACTGGGCGGGATCTCATAGTGCGAAAAGGAGGGGAGAGAGGGTCCCAGGCAATGGGGAGGGGGATTTCCCAGGCTGCAGGCAGCCTCTCCCTCTTGTTCTGGGGGAAGGGGATAGGGAGACAAGGGGAAGCAGTGGGGCAGGTTGCAGGGAGCCTCTTCCCCATCCTGTCCCGGGTCCTGGCAGTGTCGAGTAACCGAGTACCAACTTCCCACAGGCTGACTGGCGCGCTGACCATGGAGAGATGCCTGGAACTGTGTCTGTCCCTGCTCCTCTGCGCACTCGCCACAGGTAAGACCCACCCTCTAACCAATTTCCCCTGGGATCAATAAAGTATGACTACTACTACTAAACGCTGCAGCGGGACCCTCTCCACACTCGCCATGTCCAGAAATGTTTAACAACAAAATCAAAATCAAAACCAGTCCAACTGTATGATATCCGAGACAAAGCAGAACGTTCTGGAAACACTCAGTGGGTCAATCAGCGCCAGTGGGAAGGGAAACGACCATGGGGGACGGGGAGTTCAGGCATCTGAACAACTCCATACCATATCCATTTGCCGGTTCTTCACACGCGTTGTATCTTTTTACATCCTCTTCTGTGACTTCAATATCTATAAACGATTTGAATAAACGTTGGCTGCCTTTGCCTCCAAATGTTGAATTTATCTTGTTATCTCCTGTCGGGTGTAGAGTCATGGTTACACAAAATGGAAACAGGCCATTCGGCCCAACTCATCCATGCTGACCAGTGAGCACCTTTCCCATGCTCCAGCGTTTAGTGTCTGAGTGATTCCAGTATTCGCCCATTCAGTTCCTGTGCCTTCAGACACCCTCCTTCTATCACTCTCTCTGGCAGTGCATTCCAGGTACTCACCACTCTCCGGGTGAGAAAGGCCTTCCCAAGGCTCCCTCTCCTCCCAACCTTACCCTCAGGTGCCCTCTTTGCCTCCACCCCCTCTTACTCTAGTCTATGTGCTTTAGTTTACTCTGTCATGGTCCGGTCCGTGAAGTCCGCATTCCGGTTCATGGTCCGGTTCATCGATCCTTATTCCAGGTTTTCCTGTTTTCCCTTGTTCCAGTGGGTGCCTTAATCAAGGCACCTGATTCTTGTTTTGGGGCTGAGACATAAATACCTCTGCAAACCAAGGATTCCCTGCTGGACTGTCCTGTTCCCTCCCACCTGAATCCCTGACAGTTTCCTCAGCGGTTTCCTTGGCAGTCACCTCGACAAGTATCCTCAGCAGTCATCCCAGCCCTGCGTCCAAGAAAGGGTCCCAGTCCTGCTTCCTAGAAAGAATCCTGTCCCTGTGTCCTAGGCAGATCTCAACCCTGCGTCCTAGGAGAGTCCTTGCCCTGGAGTACCTCGCCCACCCCGGTGCTGGAGTTCCCTCGCCTAGAACCTCGTCCTAGAACCTCGCCTAGTCCAAGCCACGTCCTAGAACCTCGCCCAGTCCAAGCCACGGCTTTGTGTTCTTGTCCTGTCTATGTGCCTCGTCCTGTGCAGGAGTTCCATGTCCAGTCCTGTAGCCTAGCCACATCCACTCCTATAGCCACGTCTTGTCCTCGCCTAGATCTGGGGTCTGAGCCTAAGTCAAGACCCAGGTTCTGGGTCCCTGTCTAGTCTCTGGCTTGGAGTCCAAGCCCAGGATTCTAGTTCTAAGTTCTTTGTCCTGGTCCTAGTCTTAATCTTAGCCCAAGCCCAGTGTCTTTGTCTCATCTAGAGCCTGTGTTTCTTCCTGACTCCGCCTGCTTTCTTGATAAACCTTGTCCTGTTCCTAGTACTTCAGTGTCTGTGTCTTGCATCTGGGTCCGCTCCCAACGCCCCCTTTTGACATGCTCACCGCTGATATGGGGAAAGGTACCCTGCAGTCTGCCCCTATTTATAGACATAATTTATGTTCCCTCTTAACCTTCTGCACTGAAGGCAGTTCAGAGCCCATCCATAAGACCATATGTTGTTGGAGCAGAATTAGGCCATTTGGCCCATGGAGTCTGCTCCGCCATTTCAACATGCTGATCCATTTCCTCCTCAGCCCCAATCTCCAGCCTTCTTCCTGTATCGCTTTGTGGCCTAACTGCTCAATAATCTATCAACCTCTGCCTTAAATATACCTACATTTGCTCCTCGTAGCTGAAGCATTTGATACCAGGCATGGTCCCCGTGAATCTCTGCTGCATCCTCTCCAGAACTATCACACCCCTCTCATTGTGGTGACCAGGAATGTACAACGAGGTCTCAGAAAGGTCTTATCAAGCTGTAAATCCCCTGCTCTGATTTTTACTATCCCAACTAATGATGGAAAATATGTCTTCACCACCTTATTGATAATGCTTCCCATCTTCAGAGAACGTTAAACTGTAAACCAAGGGCCTCTGTTTGTCGGTAGTGCCTTTGCAATTAGCAGTCATGGTGTATGTCCTACCCTTATCTCACTGTTCATGTCACACCTCTCGATCAGAACATTCATCACCACGGCAACAGAGAAGCATGCCTTGGAGAACCTTCAAATTGTCCGTATGGGTAGAGTTCACAAATAGTAAAGAGCAATCATTGAGACAACAGGCTCCCCAACAGACCAGGGAGATTAAGAAGCAGAAGTGTAGGCGTCTGCCACAATGTATTCTGGATTTGGCTTCTTTTTCCCTTTCTACTGCCTTGGCGTGCTTACGTATGAAACCATCTGTCTGGATAACGCACGGACAAAAGACCGTAAGTTGCAGGAGAAGAATTAAACCACTTGGCCATTGAGTCTGCTCCACCATTTCATTATAGTTGATCCATTTTCCCTCTCAGCCCCAATCTCCTGCCTTCTCCCCGTACCACCTCATGTTCTGATTAATCAAGAATCTATCAACCTTAAATAAATATAACATGGCTGCCACAGCCGCTTGTGGCAATAAATGCTGCAGATTCCCCACTCTCTGGCTAAAGAAACTCCTCCTCATCTCCCTTCTAACAGGATGCACCTCTATTCTGAGGCTGTGTCCTCTGGCCTTAAACCCCCCACCATAGGAAACGTCCTCTCCACATCCACTCTACTGAGGCCTTTCAACATTCCATAGTTTCAATTAGGTCACCCCACATTCTTCTAAATTCCAGTGAGTAGAGGCCCAGAACCATTAACTGTTCCGAATATGACAAGCCATTCAATCCTGGAATCATTTTCATGAACCTCCTTTGAACCCTCTCCCGTTTCAGCGCATCCTAAGATAAAGGCCCCAGAAATGCTCACAATATTGCAAGTCAGGCCTCACTGATGTTTTATAAAGTCTCAACATTAGACTTTAGACACTAGAATACTACAGCACAGTACAGGCCCTTCGGCCCTCAATGTTGTGCCGACCCATATATTCCTAAAAAAAAAGTACTAAACCCACACTACCCCCTAACCCTCGATTTTTCTTTCGTCCATGTGCCTGTCCTAGAGGCTCTTAAATACCCCTAATGTTTTAGCTCCACCACCATCCCTGGCAAGTCATTCCAGGAACGCACAACCCTCTGTGTAGTTTTAAAAAAAAACACTTACCTCTGATGTTTCCCCTAAACTTCCCTCCCTTAACTTTGTACATATGCCCTCTGGTGTTTGCTATTTGTGCCCTGGGAAACAGGTACTGGCTATCCACCCCATCTATGCCTCTCATAATCTTGTAGACCTCTATCAAGTCCCCTCTCATCCTCCTACGCTCCAAAGAGAAAAGTCCCAGCTCTGCTAACCTTGCCTCAGAAGACTTGTTTTCCAATCCAGGCAACATCCTGGTAAATCTCCTCTGCACTCTCTCCATAGCTTCCACATTCTTGCTATAAAGAAGTGACCAGAACTGAACACAATACTCTAAGTGTGGTCTCACCAGAGATTTGTAGGGTTGCAACATGACCTCTTTACTCTTGAACTCCATCCCCCTATTAATGAAGCCTTGCATCCCATAGGCCTTCGTAACTATCCTATAACCTGTGCAGCGACCTTGAGGAATGTATGGATTTGAACCCCAAGGTCCTTCTGTTCATCCTTGCTTTTATATGGTAGTACTCTTGAAATGAATGCTAACATTGCATTTGCCGCCTTCACCAGAGACTCATGTACAAATTAACCTTTAGGGAATCCTGCACAAGAACTCCCATGTCCCATTGCAGCTCAGATTTTTGAATTTTCTCTCCATTTTGAAAATAGACAACCCTTATATTTCTTCTACCAAAGTACGTGACTATACACTTGCTGACACTGTATTCCATCTGCCAGTTCTTTTGCCCTGCTTCTTACAGTGGGAATATTATACCAATTCCAGTTCCAAATTCCACAGCCCATCAGCCTATTCCTGCCAGGTACATCAGCTGTTGTCTACCCTTCTGAATTACTTGCATCCTGATGAAGGGTCTTGGATGGAAATGTTGACTGTCCATTTTCCTCCGCAGATGCTCAGTTCCTCCAGCAGTTTTTATGTTGCCCCTGAGCTAGTCTCCTGCCTACAACCAGCCAGTGACTTGGAACATATAACAGCACAGCACAGGGACAGGCCTCTCAGTCCACAGTGTTGTGCTGAACCAGCTAAAAAGCAAATAAAACCCCCCCAAAACTAATCCCCCTTATCTACACAATGTCATATCCCGCTATCTTCCTCATTGCCATGAGCCTCTCTGAATGTTTCTCAAAAGTCTCTAATGTATTTGCCTCGAGCACCATACCAGGCAGCACATTCCAGGCATCCACCACTCTGAGTTTAAAAACTTACCCCTCACATCCCCTTTGAACCTACCCCCTCTCACCTTCATTGCATGCCCTCTGGTGTTAGACATTTCTACCCTGGGAAAGACATTTTTTCTGTCCACTCTATCTGTGCCTCTCATAGTCTTATAAACCTCCATCAGACACTCCAGACAAAACAACCCAAATTTGTCCAGCCTTTCATGATAGCTCAAGACACCTTAACCAGGCAACATCCTGGAAAACCTCTTCAGCACCCTCTCCAAAGTCTCAACGTCCTTCCCAGAGAGTAGCAACCGGAACATAAGAACACAGGAGCATGAGAAATCGGAGTAGGAGTAGGCAATCTGGCCCATCGAGTCGCTCTGCCATTCAATAAGATCATGGCTGATCTGGACATGGACTCATCTCCACCTATCAGCCTTTTCCCCATAACCTTTAATCCCCCAACTATGCAAGAATCTATCCAACTTTGTCTTAAATATACTTACTGAGGTAGCCTCCACTGCTTCATTGGGAAGAGAATTCCACAGATTCACCACTCTTTGGGAAAAGCAGTTCCTCCTCATCTCCATACAAAATTTACTTCCCAGAATCTTGAGGCTATGTCCTTTAGTTTTAGTCTCGCCTACCAGTGAAAACAACTTTCCTGCCTCTATCTTATCTGTCTCTTTCATAATTTTATATGTTTCTATCCTCTCATTCTTCTGAATTCCAGCCAATACATTTATAGGTGACTCAATCTGTCCTCATAGTCTAACTCCCTTAACTCTGGAGTCAACCTGGTGAACCTCCTCTGCACCGCCTCCAAAGCCAGTATATCCCTCCTCAAGTAAGGAGACCAGAACTGCACACAGTACTCCAGGTGCGGCCTCACCAGTACCCTGTACAGTTGGAGCATAACCTTCCTGCTCTTAAATTCAGTCACTCTGGCAATGAAGGCCAACGTTTCATTTGCCCTCTTGATAGCCTGTTGCACCTGCAAACCAACCTTTTGTGATTCAAGAACAAGCACTCCCAAGTCCTTCTGCACAGCAGCATGTCAGAATCTCTTACTATTTGAATAGTAATCCGACCTTCCATTTCTCCTTCCAAAGTGGATGACCTCACGTTTAGCAACATTCTACTCTATCTGCCAGACCCTTGCCCACTCATTTAACCTATCTATACCTCTCTGCAGACTCTCTGTATCTTCTGCACAATTTGCTTTTCAACTCAATTTAACATCATCAGCAAATTGAGATACATTACACTTGGTCCCCTCTTCCAGTCATTAATGTATATCATGAACAGTTGTGGGCCCAGCACCGACCCCTGCGGCACACCGCTCACCACTGACTGCCAACCAGAGAAACACCCATGTACCCCAACTCTTTGCTTTCTATTGGTTAACCAATCCTCTATCCATGCTAATACATCACCCCCAACTCCATGCATCCTTATGGATAAATCTTTCATGTGCACCTTATCGAATGCCTTCTGGAAATCCAAGTAAATAATGTCTATCTGTTCCCCTCTATCCACTGTGTTCATTATATCCTCAAAGAACTCCAGTAAGTTTGTCAAACAGGACCTATTTCTGCTGAATCCATGATGTATCTGCATGATGGATCCTTTTCTTTCTAGATGCCTCGCTATTTCTTCTATAATAATAGCTTTAAGCGTTTTCCCAACAGTAGATGTTAAACTAACTGGTCTATAGTTACCTGCCTTTTGACTACATTCTTTTCTGAACAGTGATGTGATGTTCACCTGCTTCCAATCTGTTGGGAACTGCTCAGAGTCCAGAGAATTTTGGTTGATTATCACCAAAGCTTCTACTATAACCTCTGCCATTTCTTTCGGATCCCTGGGATGCATTCCTTCAGGACCTGGCAACTTGTCTATTTTCAGGCCTACAAGTTTGCTCAACACTACCTCTTTAGTGATAATCATTGTATTGAGGTCCTCACCTCCCATCACATCCATATCATCTCTCTTTGGCATGTTAGATGGGTCCTCCACTGTGAAGACCAACACAAGATAGTCATGCAAGGTCTCGACCATTTCCTCATTACCAAATATCAATTTCCCCTTCACGTCCTCCAAGGGATCTACATTCATTTTAGCTACCTTTTTCTGCTTTATATTACAAAGATTTTTTACTATCTGTTTTTATATTTTGTGCTAGTTTATTTTCAGAATTTATCTTCCCTTTCTTTATTCCTTACCTAGTGGTTCTTTGTTGCTTCATATGGTTTTTCCTGTCCTCGTTTCCCACTACTCTTGGCGACTTTGTACACGCGAGCTTTTAGTATGATGCCTTCCTTTATTTCCATAGTTATCCATGGCTGGCTCTCCCTGCCCTTACTGTCCTTGTTTTTAACTGGAATATACTTTTGTTAAACACTGTGAAAAATCTCTTTGAAAGTCTTCTACTGTTCCTCAACCTCCCACCATATAGCTACATGTTCCCAGTCTACCCTATCCAATTCCTCCCTCATCTCATTGTAGTTTCCATTGTTTATGCATAATACATTGATTTTAGATTGAACTATTGCACCCTCTATTTGCATGAGAAATTATCATACTGTGATCATTCTTTACAAGAGGATCCCTAACTACAAGATTGCTAATTTTACCTGTCTCATTGCACAGGACCAGATCCAAGATAGCACGTTTCCTTGAAGGTTCAGTAAATTGCTGTTCAAGAAGGCTATCATGGATGCGTTGTATAAAGTCCTCCTCAAGACTTCCTTGACCAATTTGACTCACCCAATCTATGTGCAAATCAATGTTCTCCATGATAACTGCTGTTCCATTCTTACATGCCTCAGATATTTCTCACTTTATTACCTGTGTCACTGTAATGTTGTTATTATATAGACAACTCCCACCAGTGATTTTTTTTCCCTTTACTATTCCTAATCTCTACCCTGATGGATTCAACATTCTGCTCCTTAGATCTTATTTTGTTTCTCACTATTGCCCTGATCTCATCCTTAATTAAGAGTGCTAGCCCACCTCCCTTACCTTCCTGCCTATCCTTCCATATTACCTGATATCCTTGGATTTTAATTCCCAATCCTCTCCACCCTGTAACCATGTTTCTGTAATGACCGCCACAAATTCACTGACCTTGTTTCTAATACTATGGACATTCAGATGAAGTGCTCTTACACTCATTGTGCTTTTATAATCTAGTAATATTTGTCTCTTACGCACTTTTCTTTACTCCACCCTTACTTTTCTCTTTTTTAATTTTTGCTTTTTCTTTATCTTTATCCACACTTTTCTCTTTTACTTTATCCATACTTTTCCAATCTGTTGAACTCAACCCGCTACTATTTCATTTAAAGCCCTACCCACAGCTCTAGTTACGCAATTTGCCAGGATCCAGGTCCCATCACAATTCAGGTGGAGACCATCCCATTGGTGCAGTTCCCTCCTTCCCCAATATTGGTGCCAATTTCCCGTGAATTCAAACCCACTTCTCCCACACCAATCCTTGAGCCTCGTATTTAACTCTCTAATATTCTTGACCCTCTGCCACTTTGCACGAGGCTCAGGCAGTAATCCAGAGATTACCACCGTTTTGCTTTTTTGTTTAGTCCCTAGCTGCTCCAATTCCCTGAGCAGAACTGCTTGTCTCATTCTACCCATGTCGTTGGTACCCACATGGACCATGACAACTGGATCTTTCCCCTCCCACTGCAAATTCCTCTGCAGGTCGGATAGGATGTCTCGACCCCGGCACCAGGCAGGCAACACAGCCTTCAGGACACTCTATCCCTGTGACAGCAAACTCTGACTTGGCTCCATCCCTCCCCCTCCTGTCTTCTCCTATCATTTTGGATCTCCCCCTCCCCCTCCAAGTTTCAAATCCCTTACTCACTCTTCCTTCAGTTAGTCCTGACGAAGGGTCTCGGCCTGAAACGTCGACTGCACCTCTTCCTAGAGATGCTGCCTGGCCTGCTGCGTTCACCAACAACTTTGATGTGTGTTGCTTGAACTCTGTCTATTCCCCTGACTACACTATCCCCAATTACCACTATGTTTCTTTGCTATCCCTGCTCTTGAATGGCTCCCTGAACTACAGTGCCACAGTTCGGTTGCTCATCCTTCCTACCGCCCCCACTCTCAGCCACACAGGGAGCAAGAATCTCAGACCTGTTGGACAAGCCCAAGGGCTGAGGCTCCTCCAGCACCGTCTCTTGGATCCCACTACCCGCCTCACTCGCAGTCACATCCTCCTGCAATACTGTATGTGATACTCCAGATGTGGCCAAACCAGAGTTCTATAACCATAAGACCACAAGACATATGAGCACATTTAGGCCATTTGGCCCATTGAGTCTGGTCTGCCATTCAATCACAGTTGATACTTTTTTTCACCAGCTCAGCCACAATTCCCGGCCTTCTCCCCATAACCTTGGGTGCTGTGTTCATTCAAGAACCTGTCAACTCTGCTTTGAATATACCTAATGACCTGGCCTCCACAGCTGTTTGTGGTAATAAATTCCACAATTTGGATGCAGTAGGGTCTTTTAAGAGACTTCTGGATAGGTATATGGAGTTTAGAAAAATAGAGGGCTTTGGGTAATTCTAGTTAATTTCTAAAGTAAGTACATGTTCTGCACAGCATTGTTGGCTGAAGGGCCTATATTGTGCTACAGGTTTTCTATGTTTCTAAATTCATGACCCTCTGGCTAAATAAATTTCTCTGTTTTAAATGGACACCCCTCCATCCTGAGGCTGTGCGTTCTTGACCTACACTCTCCCACCATGGGAAACATCCTTTTCACATCTACTCTGTCTAGGCCTTTCAACGTTTGAAAGGTTTCAATTAGATCCACCCTCATCCTTCTGAATTCCAGTGAGTACAGACCCAGAACTATCAAACATTCCTCATATGATAACCCCTTCATTCCCAGAATCATCTTTGTGAACTTCTCTGTACTCTCTCCAATGCCAGCACATCTTTTCTTAAATAAGGAACCCAAAACTGTTCACAATACTGAAGGTGAGGCCTTACCGTTGCCTTGTAAACCCACAGCATCACATCCCTGTTCTTGTATTCTAGACCTCTTGAAATGAATGCAAACAATGCATTTGCCTTCCTCACCACCGACTCAACCTGCATGTTGAGCTTTAGGTTGATCTGCACAAGGACCCCAAGTTCCTTTGCATCTCAGATTTTTGGATTTTCTCCCCATTTAGAAAATAAACTGCACGTCTATTTCCACTACCAAAGTACATGTCCATGCATTTTCCAACATTGTATTTAATTTGCCACTTTCTTGCCCATTCTCCTAACCTGACTAAGTCCTTCTGCAGCTGACCCAACACAACCCTTGTGGCACATCACTAGTCACTGGCAGCCAACCAGAAAAGGTTCCTTTTATTCCCACTCACCAATCAACCAATATACTAACCATGCCAGTAACTTTCTTGTAATACCATGAGCTCTTAACTTGGTAAGCAGCCTCATGTGTGGTACCTTGTCAAAGGCCTTCTGAAAGTCCAAATATACAACATCCACTACATCCCCATTATCTATCTTACTTATAATCTCCTCAAAGAATTCCAGCAGGTTTGTCAGGCAAGATTTTCCCTGAGGGAAACCATGCTGACTTTATACTAACTTGTCCTGTGTCACCGAGTACTCCATCACTCCATCTTTAAACAATTGACTCCAACATCCTTCCAACCATTGGTGTCAGGCTAACTGGTCTATAATTTCCTTTATGCTACCTCCCTCCTTTCTTAAATAGTGGAGTGACATTTACAATTAGATTAGATTATAGATTAGATTGAAGACACGCAGTCCTCTTTTATTGCCATTTAGTAATGCATGCATTAAGAAATGATACAATGTTTCTCCAGAATGATATCACAGAAACACAAGTCAAACCGACTGAAAAACTGACGAAAATAACATAATTATAACATATAGTTACAACAGTGCAAAGCAATACCGTAATTTGATGAAGAACAGACCATGGGCGCGGTAAAAAAAAGTCTCAAAGTCTCTCGAAAGTCCCATCATCTCATGCAGACGGTAAAAGGAAGAGAAACTCTCCCTGCCATGAGCTTCCAGCGCCGCAAACTTGCCGATGCAGCATCCTGGAAACACCGGACCACAGCCAACTCTTGAGTCCGTCCGAAAACTTCGAGCCTCCGACACCGAGCACAGTCTCTGCTGAGCGCCTTGACCCTGGCCCCGGTAACAGGCAATAGGCAAAGCCGAGGATTTGGGGCCTTCCCCTCCAGACATTCTTGATCACACAGTGGCAGCGAAGCAGGCATTTCAGAAGTTTCTCTAGGTGTTCCTCTGTGCTTCTCACGTCCGTCTCCATCAAATCAGGATTGTGTGCAGCCCCTAGTTAACATATGGAACATAGAATAGTACAGAACAGTACAGACCCTTTGGCCCACAATGTTGTGCCAACCCTCAAACCCTGCCTCCCATATAAGCCCCCACCTTAAATTCCTCCATATACCTGTCTAGTAGTCTCTTAAACTTCACGGGTGTATCTGCCTCCACCACTGACTCAGGTAGTGCATTCCACGCACCAACCACTCTCTGAGTAAAAAAAACCTTCCTCTAATATCCCCCTTGAACTTTCCACCCCTTACCTTAAAGCCATGTCCTCTTGTATTGAGCAGTGGTGCCCTGGGGAAGAGGCGCTGGCTATCCACTCTATCTATTCCTCTTATTGTACACCTCTATCATGTCTCCTCTCATCCTCCTCCTCTCCAAAGAGTAAAGCCCTAGCTCCCTTAATCTCTAATCATAATACATACTTTCTAAACCAGGCAGCATCCTGGTAAATCTCCTTTGTACCCTTTCCAATGCTTCCACATCCTTCCTATAGTGAGGTGACCAGAACTGGACACAGTACTCCAAGTGTGGCCTAACCAGAGTTTTATAGAGCTGCATCATTACATCGTGACTCTTAAACTCTATTCCTCGACTTATGAAAGCTAACACCCCAGAAGCTTTCTTAACTACCCTATCCACCTGTGAGGCAACTTTCAGGGATCTGTGGACATGTACCCCAAGATCCCTCTGCTCCTCCACACTACCAAGTATCCTGCCATTTACTTTGTACTCTGCCTTGGAGTTTATCCTTCCAAAGTGTACCACCTTTCTCCGGGTTGAACTCCATCTGCCACTTCTCATCCTATCAATGTCTCTCTGCAATCTTCGACAATCCTCTGTACTATCTATGACAGCACCAACCTTTGTGTCGTCTGCAAACTTGCCAACCCACCCTTCTACCCCCACATGCAGGTCGTTAATAAAAATCACAAAAAGTAGAGGTTCCAGAACAGATCCTTGTGGGACACCACTAGTCACAATCCTCCAATCTGAATGTACTCCCTCCACCACCACCCTCTGCCTTCTGCAGGCAAGCCAATTCTGAATCCACCTGGCCAAACTTCCCTGGATCCCATGCCTTCTAACTTTCTGAATAAGCCTACCGTGTGGAACCTTGTCAAATGCCTTATTAAAATCCATATAGATCACATCCACTGCACTACCCTCATCTATATGCCTGGTCCCCTCCTCAAAGAACTCTATCAGGCTTGTTAGACACAATCTGCCCTTCACAAAGCCATGCTGGCTGTCCCTGATCAGACCATGATTCTCTAAATGCCTATAGATCCTATCTCTAAGAATCTTTTCCAACAGCTTTCCCACCACAGACGTAAGGCTCATTGGTCTACAATTACCCGGACTATCCCTACTACCTTTTTTGAACAAGGGGACAACATTCACCTCCCTCCAATCCTCCGGTACCACTCCCGTGGACAACGAGGACATGAAGATCCTAGTCAGAGGCTCAGCAATCTTTTCTCTCGCCTCATGGAGCAGCCTGGGGAATATTCCGTCAGGCCCCGGGGACTTATCTGTCCTAATGTATTTTAACAACTCCAACACCTCCTCTCCCTTAATATCAGCATGCTCCAGAACATCAACCTCACTCATATTGTCCTCACCATCATCAAGTTCCCTCTCATTGGTGAATACCAAAGAGAAGTATTCATTGAGGACCTCGCTCACTTCCACAGCCTCCAGGCACATCTTCCCACCTTTATCTCTAATCAGTCCTACCTTCACTCCTGTCATCCTTTTTTTCTTCACATAATTGAAGAATGCCTTAGGGTTTTCCTTTACCCTATTCGCCAAGGCCTTCTCATGCCCCCTGCTTGCTCTTCTCAGTCCCTTCTTAAGCTCCTTTCTTGCTTCCCTATATTCCTTAATAGACCCATCTGATCCTTGCTTCCTGAACCTCATGTATGCTGCCTTCTTCCACCTGACTAGATTTTCCACTTCACCTGTCACCCATGGTTCCTTCACCCTACCATTCTTTATCTTTCTCACCGGGACAAATTTATCCCTTACATCCTGCAAGAGATCTCTAAACATTGACCACATGTCCATAATACATTTCCCTGCAAAAACATCATCCCAATTCACACCCGCAAGTTCTAGCCTTATAGCCTCATAATTTGCCCTTCCCCAATTAAAAAATTTTCCATTTCTCTCTGATCCTATCCTTTTCCATGATAATGCTAAAGGCCAGGGAGCGGTGTACGATATCATTTTGGAGCAGCCGCGCATGCTGCGTCATGCCACCCCCTATTATGTCAGAGCCCAATGATTTTTGAAAGATCATTGCTATCCACCACAGTCTATACTGCTACCTCTTTCAGAACCCAAGGGTGCAATTTATCTGTTCCAGGTGACTTACGTACCCTGAGGTCTTTCAGTTTTTTAAGCATCTTCTTCCTTGTAATTGTAACTGCACCCCTCTTCCCTCCTACTCTTAACTCCTGGCACAATGATGGTGTCTTGCACAGTGAAGACTGATGCAAAATACTCATTTAGTTCATCTGCCATCTACTTGACCCATTATTATTTCTCCAGCCTCATTTACTAGCAGTCCTATATCTACTCTCATCTCTCTTTTATTTTTTACATACTTGAAAAAGTTTTTACTATCCACTTTGATATTTTTTACTAACTTGTTTTCATATTTCATATTTTCTCTCCTAATGGTTATTTTAGTTGTTCCCTGTAGGGTTATGAAAGCTTCCCAATGTTCTGTCCTCCCACTAATTTTTGCTTTGTTGCATGTCCTCTCTTTTGCTTTTACTGTAGCTTTGACTTTCCTTGACAGCCATGGGTGTACGATTTTGCTATATGAGAACTTTTTCATTTTTGGAATACACTTATTCTACACCTTCCTCATTTTTCCCAGAAACTCATGCATTTGCTGCTCTGCTGTCATCCCTGCCAGCATCTCCTAATTTACTTTGGCCAACTCCTCTCTCATACCACTGTAATTTCCCTTACTCCACTGAAATACTGCTGCATCAGACTTTACTTTCTCCCTATCAAATTTCAAGTTGAACTTGATCACATTGTGATCACTGTCTCCTGAGGGTTCTTTTACCTTAAGCTCCCTAATCACCTCTGGTTCATTACATAATACCCAATCCAGTATAGCTGATCCCCTAGTAGGGTCAACAACAAACTGCTCTAAAAAGCTACCTCTTAGGTATTCAACAAACTCATTCTCTTGAGATCCATTCTCAACCTGATTTTCCCAATCAACCTGCATGTTAAAATCTCCCATGACTATCATAACATTGCCCTTTTGATGTGCCTTTTCTATTTCGAATTCAAATTGACTTCATTATTTACATCTTTCATATACTGAGGAGTAAAAATATTTACATTACCTCTTGTCTAAGTGTGTAATGTGAACTTGATAGTAATTTATAATAAATAGTATGTACAAGCAGACAACCAATATAACATAGAAATACAGTTGTATCAGCATGAATTAATCAGTCTGATGGCCTGGTGGAAGAAGCTGTCCCGGAGCCTGTTGGTCCTGGCTTTTATGCTGTGGTACAATTTCCTGGAAGGTAGCAGCTGGAACAATTTGTGGTTGGGGTGACTCAGGTCCCCAATGGTCATTCGGGACCTTTTTACGCATCTGTCTTTGTAAATGTCCTGAATAGTGGGAAGTTCACATCTACAGATGTGCTGGGCTGTCCGCACCACTCTCTGCAGAGTCCTGTGATTGAGGGAAGTACAGTTCCCACACCAGGTAGTGATGCAGCCAGTCCGGATGCTCTCAATGGTATCTCTATAGAAAGTTCTTAGGATTTGGGATCCCTACCAAACTTCCTCAACCATCTGAGGTGAAAGAGGTGCTGTTGTGCCTTTTTCACCACACAGCCGGTATGTGCAGACCACCTGAGATATTTGGTGATGTGTATGCCAAGGAACTTAAAGCTGTTCACCCTCTCAACCCCAGATCCATTGATGTCAATAGGCGTTAGCCCATCTCTGTTAGATGGAGATGCTGAGAATGTTGTGGATAGCACACTTAGAGAGTTGGTCACACCGTATGTTTAAGGATCTAAGGAAAGATAGGAATGGGTGACCAACAGGACAAGTAGTACAGGAGTCCTCTGTGGTCAGATATGCCGTTTTGTAGTCTGTTGGGGGAGATGGCTCATTGGGTGAAGGCAGCAGTAGCCAGGATCATGGCACCGTGGGTGGCTCTGCTGTGCATGAGGGCAACAGAAAGAGTGGTGGAGCTGTTGTGGGGGATTCCATGGTGAGGGGAATAGAGAGGAGCTTCTGTGACCACAAACGGGACTTCCATACGGTGTGTTGCCTCCCGGGTGCAAGGGTCACAGATGTCTCGGAGAGGCTGCAGGGCATTCTGAAAGGGAAGGGTGAGCAGCCAGCTGTCGTGGTGCATGTAGGTACTAATGATATAGGAAGAAAGCAGGATGAGATCCTACAAGCTGAATTTAGGAAGCTAGGAGATAAATTAAAAAGTAGGACCTCAAAGGTAATAATCTCAGGATTATTACCGGTGCTGCGTGCTAGCCAGAGTTGGAATAGCAGGATAGCTACAATGAATATGTGGCTTGAGTGGTGGTGCAGGAGGGAGGGTTTCAGATTCTTGGGTCATTGGAACCACTTCTGGGGGAGGTGGGACCAGTAACGTCTGGACGGTCTACATCTGGGCAGGGCCGGGATCAATGTCATAGGGAGATTGTTTGCTAGTGCTGTTGGGGAGGTTTTAAACTAATATGGCAGGGGGATGGGAACCAACGCAGAAAAGAAAAGGGAAGTGATGCAGAGACCAAAGCTAGAGGTAGTGAAGAAAAAAGTAAGAGTAGAGTGCATAAAAGTAAAAAGTAAAAATCGCATAGGTCACTAGATCCTAAAGGAACAATAAGTATAAGGGCACTTTATCTAAATGCCCGTAGTATTAGAAACAAGGTTTTAGTGAACTTGTGGCACAGATCAGTATCAAGGCCATTACAGAAACCTGGTTGCAAGGTGGAGCTGACTGGGTATTTTATATCCAAGGGTATCAGGTAATATGGAAAGATAGGCAGGAAGGCGAAGGAGGTGGGTGGTGCTCTTAATTAAGGATGAGATCAGAGCGATTGTGAGACACGATATAAGATCCATGGATCAGAATGTTGAGATTAAGAATAGAAAAGGGAAAAAAATCACTGGTGGGAGTTGTCTGTAGGCCACCTAACAAAAATATTGCAGTGGCAGAGGTGATTAACCAAGAAATAACTGAGGCTTGTAAGAACGGAACGGCAGTTGTCATGGGGGTGAATCAGGTTGGTCAAGGAAGTCTTGAGGAGGACTTCATAGAATGCATCCATAATGACTTTCTTGAGCAGCATGTTAGTGAACCTACAAGGGAAAATGCTATCTTAGATCTAGTCCTGTGCAATGACACAGGTAAAATTAATGATCTTGTAGTTCAGGATCCTCTTGGAAAGAGTGATCATAGTATGATTGAATTCCGCATACAGATGGAGGATGAAATAGTTAGATCTAAAACTAGTGAATTACAACAGGATGAGGGATGAGTTGGCTAATGTGGATTGGGAGCACAGGCTATTTGGTAGGATAGTTGACGAACAGTGGAATACTTTCTAAGAGATCTTTCACAGTGTTCAACAAAAGTATATTCCAGTCAAAAGTAAGGACAGTAAGTGTGGGGAAAGCCAGCCTTGGGTAACTAAGGAAATAAAAGATAGTACCATATTAAAAGCTCATATGTACAAAGTGGCAAAGAGCAGCGGGAGACTGGAGGATTGGGAAAACTTTAAAAAGCAACAAGGAACAACTAAACAAGAAATAAGGAAAGGGAAGACAGAGTATGAAAGTAAATTAGCACAAAATATAAAAACAGATGGCAAAACTTTTTATAAATATATAAAGCGGAAGAGGGTGGCTAAAGTCAACATAGGTCCCTTGGAAGACGAGAAGGGAGATTGATATTGGGTGAAAAGGAAATGGCTGAGACATTGAATGACTATTTTGTGTCGCCCTTCACGTTGGAGGACACGTCTGATATGTCAAAGAATGATGTGATGGACGAAATGGGAGGTGAGGACCTCGATAAAATCACTGTCACTAGAGAGGTAGTGATGAGTAAACTAGAGGCCCTGAAGGTAGATAAGTCCCCTGGTCCTGATGGGATGCATCCCAGGGTGCTGAGGAATTGGCGGAGGTTATAGTAGCCACGTTGGTAATCATTTACCAAAATTCTCTAGACTCTGGGCAAGTCCCGGACAGATTGGAAAACAGCAAATGTCACACCACTTTTTAAAAAAAGATGTAGGCAAAAGACGGGCAACTGGAGGCCAGCTAGCTTAACATCTGTAGTCGCGAAAATGCTTGAAGCTGCCATTAAGGAAGAAATAGTGAAACATTTAGCAAGGAGTGGTTCCATTAGACAGACGCAGCATGGATTCAGAAAGGGCAGGTCCTGTTTGACAAACTTACTGGAGTAAATTGAGGACATAATGAGTGCAGTGGATAGAGGGGACCAGGTGGATGTCATATACTTGGATTTCCAGAAGGCGTTTGATAAGGCTCCGCACAAGAGACTTATAAATAAGATACAGATGCATGGAGTCGGAGGAAGTGTATTGGCATGGATAGTGGATTGGTTAACCAATAGAAGACAGAGTTGGTATAAATGGGTGTTTCTCCGGTTGGCAGTCAGTGGTGAGTGGGGTGCCACAGGGGTCAATGCTGGGCCCGCAGCTGTTTACCATTTACATTGATGATTTGCAAGAGGGGACTGAGTGTAGCATAGCAAAATTTTCTGATAACGCTAAACTGAGTGGAAAAACAAATTGTACAGAGGATGTGGAGAGCCTGCAGAGGGACATAGATAGGTTAAGTGAGTGGGCCAAGGTCTGGCAGATGGGATACAATGTTGGTAAATGCGAGATCATCCACTTCAGAAGGAATAATAGAAGAGCAGATTATAATTTAAATGGTGAAAGATTGCAGCATGCTGTTGTTCAGAGGGACTTGGGAGTGCTTGTTCATGAATTGTAAAACGTTGGCTTGCAGGTACAACAAATTATTAAGAAGGCAAATGGAATATAATCATATAACATTTACAGCACGGAAACAGGCCATCTTGGCCCTTCTAGTCCGTGCTGAACACTTACTCTCACCTAGTCCCATCTACCTGCACTCAGCCCATAACCCTCCATTCCTTTCCTGTCCATATACCTGCCCAATTTTTTTTTTAAATGACAAAATCGAACCTGCCTCAACCACTTCTACTGGAAGCTCGTTCCACACAGCTACCACTCTCTGAGTAAAGAAGTTCCCCCTCGTGTTACCCCTAAACTTTTGCCCTTTAACTCTCAACTCATGTCCTCTTGTTTGAATCTTCCCCACTCTCAATGGAAAAAGCCTATCCACGTCAACTCTATCTATCCCCCTCATAATTTTAATTACCTCTATCAAGTCCCCCCTCAACCTTCTACGCTCCAAAGAATAAAGACCTAACTTGTTCAACCTTTCTCCGTAACTTAGGTGCTGAAACCCAGGCAATATTTTCGTAAATCTCCTCTGTACTCTCTCTATTTTGTTGACATCTTTCCTATAATTCGGTGACCAGAACCATACACAATACTCCAAATTTGGCCTCACCAATGCCTTGTACTATTTTAACATTACATCCCAACTCCTATACTCAATGCTCTGATTTATAAAGGCCAGCATACCAAAAGTTTTCTTCACCACCCTATCCACATGAGATTCCACCTTCAGGGAACTATGCACCATTATTCCTAGATCCCTCTGTTCTACTGCACTCTTCAATGCCCTACCATTTACCACGTATTTTTATTAGCCCTACCAAAATGTAGCACCTCACACTTATCAGCATTAAACTCCATCTGCCATCTTTCAGCCCACTCTTCTAACCGGCCCAAATCTCTCTGCAAGCTTTGAAAACCTACTTCATTATCCACAACTCCACCTATCCTAGTATCATCTGCATACTTACTAATCCAATTTACCACCCCATCATCCAGATCATTATGACAAACAACACTGGACCCAGTACAGATCCCCGAGGCACACCACCAGTCACTGGAATGTTGGCCTTCGTTGCTAGAGGGATTGAATTCAAGAGCAGGGAGGTCATGCTGCAACTATACAGGGTATCTATCTCTGCCTTAAATGCACCCAATGACTTGGCCAACTGATGCGGGATCTGGGGTGTGAGCACGTATGTGAGACAGGTGTGGATGTGAGACTGGGGCCCAGACATGGGAACTGGGACATGGATTTGGGGCATTGATACTGACACAGGACTTGGAGAGGGACTTAGACAAGAACACAGTTCCAGTTTCTCAAGCTGACATGTGGTTGTCCCCAGGACTGGAGTACGAAGAACTGCGTCTGTCCAGCGGCCAACTGCCCAGCGAGGGCCGTGTCGAGGTGTACTACGATGGAGAGTGGGGCACCGTGTGTGATGACGGTTGGGACCTCACTGATGCTCACGTTGTCTGCCGCAGTCTCGGTTACCTCAACGCCACGGAGGCTGCAATTGGAGGCGTCTTCGGACCAGGTGAGGGGATTGGGTGGGGATGACAGATTTGTGTATCTCTCTGATCACTGGAGGGAGTGCTAGATTAGGTGGGGGGGGGATCGTGGATTTGTGTATCCACACAGAGGGAAGGCCAGATTGTGGGAGGGGACCAGATGGGGTTTTTTCCATTGGTAAGTGAGACTAGAACTAGGGGACGTTGCCTCGAGATTCAGGGGAAAAGATTTAGGACGGAGATGAACCATACAACCATAGAACATTACAGCACAGAAAACAGGCTATTCGGCCTTTCTAGTCTGTGCTGAAACTTTATTCTGCTAGTCCTATTGACCTGCGCCCAGTCCATAACCCTCCAGACCTCTCCCACCCATGTATCTATCCAATTTATTCTTAAAGCTTAAGAGTGAGCCCGCATTTACCATGTCAGATGGCAGCTCGTTCCACACTCCCACCACTCTCTGGGTGAAGAAGTTCCCCCTAAACCTTTCCCCTTTCACCCTAAAGCCGTGTCCTTTCGTATTTATCTCTCCTAATCTAAGTGGAAAGAGCCTACTCGCATTTACTCTGTCATACCCCTCATAATTTTGAAAACCTCTATCAAATCTCCCCTCATTCGTCTACGCTGCAAGGAATAAAGTCCTAACCTGTTCAATCTTTCCCTGTAACTCAACTCCTGAAGACCTGGCAACATCCTAGTAAATCTTCTCTGCACTCTTTCAGTCTTACTGATATCCTTCCTATAGTTAGGTGACCAGAACTGTACACAATACTCCAAATTTGCCCTCACCAATGTCTTATACAACCTCACCATAACATCCCAACTCCTATACTCAATATTTTGATTTATGAATGCCAGGATGCTAAAAGCCTTCTTTACAACTCTGTCTACCTGTGACGCCACTTTCAATTAATAAAAATTCTCTCTCTCTCTCTCTCTCCCTTTTCTCCCTCTGTCATTTATTTATTATTATTTTTTTCTTTTCTTTTCTCTCTCTCTCCTTTTTTCTCCCTCTGTCCCTCTCACTATAACTCCAGCAGATGCTGGGGTCAAAGCAACACTCACAACACGCTGGAGGAACTCAGCAAGTCGGGCAGCATCCATGGAAACCATGAGTTGACGTTTTGGGCCGGAACCCTTCGTCAGGACTGAAGAGGGAAGGGGCAGAGGTCCTATAAAGAGGGTGGGGGGAGGGTGGGAAGGAGAAGGCTGGTAGGTTCCAGGTGAGAAACCGGTAAGGAGAGAGATAAAGGGGTGGGGGAGGGAAGCAGGGAGGTGATAGGCAGGAAAGGTGAAGAAGGAATAGGGGAAAACACAATGGGTAGTAGAAGGAGGTGGAACCATGAGGGAGGTGATACGCAGCTGGGGAGGGGGCAGAGTGAAATAGGGATAGAGGAAGGGAGGGGGAGGGAGTTACCAGAAGTTGGGATCCCTATCCCTATGTCACTCTGCCCCCTCCCCCAGCTGCCTATCACCTCCCTCTGGTTCTGCCTCCTTCTACTACCCATTGTGTTTTCCCCTATTCCTCCTTCACCTTTCCTGCCTATCACTCCCTGCTTCCCCTCCCCCACCATTTTGTCTTTCCCCTTACTGGTTTTTCACCTGGCACCTACCAGCCGCCTTCTTTCCACCTTCCCCCCCGCCTTCTTTATAGGGCCTCTGCCCCTTCCCTCTTCAGTCCTGACGAAGGGTTCCGGCCCGAAACGTCGACTCGTCGTTTCCACGGATGCTGCCCGACCTGCTGAGTTCCTCCAGCGTGTTGTGAGTGACCTCTTCCTATAGATGCTGTCTGGCCTGCTGCGTTCACCAGCATTTTTTATGTGTGTTGCTTGAAACTCCAGCATCTGCATATTTCCTCGTGTTTGCCATTTTCTGGTCCATTTTTCCAGCTGGTCCAGATCCCTCTGCAAGCTTTGAAAGCCTTCCTCGCTGTCCACAACGCCTCCGATCTTACTGTCATCAGCAAACTTGTTGAACCAATTTACCACATTATCATAAAGATCATTGATATAGACAACAAACAACAATGGTCCCAGTACAGATCCCTGTGGCACACCACTAGTCACAGACCTCCAGTCTGAGAAGCAATCATCCACTACCACTCTCTGTCTTCTCCCACACAGCCAATTTCGAATCCAGTTTACAACCTCTCCATGGATACCTAGTGTCTGAACCTTGTGAACTAACCTCCCATGTGGGACTTTGTCAAAGGCCTTACTAAAGTCCATGTAGACAATATCCACAGCCTTTCCTTCATCTACTTTCTTGTAACCTCCTCGAAAAACTCTACAAGATTTGTTAAACATGATCTACCACCACAAAGCCATTCTGACTATCATTAGTCAGCCCTTGGCTATCCAAATACTTGTATATCTGATCTCTCAGAACACCTTCCAATAACTTACCTACTACTGATGTCAGGCTGACCGGCCTGTAATTACCTGGTTTACTTTTGGAGCCTTTTTTAAACAGAGGAACAACATGAGCTATCCTCCAGTCCTCCGGCACCGCACCCGTGGCTAAGGACATTTTAAATATTTCTGCCAGGGCCCCTGCAATTTCTACAACAGTCTCTCTCAAGGTCTGAGAAAATATCATGTCAGGCCCAGGGGATTTATCTACCTTTATTCGCTGTAAGGCAGCAAGCACCTCCTCCTCTTTAATCTCTATATGTTCCATGACACTACTGCTTGTTTCCCTTCCTTCCATATACACTATGCCAGTTTCCTGAGTAAATACTGATGCAAGAAAACTGTTTAAGATCTCCCCATCTCGTGAGGCTCCACACATAGACGACCACTCTGATCTTCTAGGGGACCAATTTTGTCCCTTACTATCCTTTTACTCTTAATATACTTGTAAAAACCCTTCGGGTTTACCTTCACATTATCTGCCAAAGCAACCTCATGTCTTCTTTTTGCCTTCCTGATTTCCTTCTTTAGTATTTTCTTACATTTTCTATACTCTTCAAGTACCTCATTTGTTCCTTGTTGCCTATACTTGCTATACACCTCTCTCTTTTTCTTAACCAGATCGCCAATATCCCTTGAAAACCAAGGTTCCCAATGCCTGTTAACTTTGCCTTTAATCCTGGCAGGAACATGCAAACTCTGCACTCTCAAAATTTCACCTTTGAAGGCCATCCACTTACTGAACACATCCTTGCCAGAAAACAACTTATCCCAATCCACTCTTCCTAGATCCTTTCTCATTTCCACAAAATTGGCCCTTCTCCAATTTAGAACCTCAACTCGAGGACCAGACCTATCCTTATCCATAATTAACTTGAAACTAATGACATTATGGTCACTGGACCCAAAATGTTCACCTACACATACTTCTGTCACCTGACCTGTCTGGTTCCCTAATAGGAGATCAAGTATTGCATCCTCTCTCGTAGGAGAAACTGTTTTCCCCAGAGATTGGTGAATCTGTGGAATTTTCTGCCCAGGGAAGCAGTTGAGGCTTCTTCACTAAATATATTTAAGAAACAGTTGGATATGTTTTTACATAGTAAGGGAATTAAGGGTTATGGGGAAAAGGCAGGTAGATGGAGCTGAGTTTTCAGACAGATCAGCCATGATCTTATTAAATGGTGGGGCAGGCTCGATGGGCCAGATGGCCTATTCCTGCTCCTATTTCTTATGTTCTTGTGTGCTTATGTTTACCTAACATGAGTCTTCACCAAGGAATCCCGTATTCTCATGGTGTGCCAAAATATCTGAGCTTTTGTCTCATAGCCAAGCCTCGTAGTGAGCAGTCTGGCTGTATTTCTTCAAGTATTGACTTGTTAGATCTTCTTGCTGTCCAACGAGCTCTTAACACTTTCCTCCAACATCCAAGTTCAGAGGTGTTAACTTCTGTATTCAACCTCACTGATAGTCCAGCTCTCACAGCCACACATCACAACTGAAACACCATAGAATTGACTATACGGATCTTTGAGGACAATGTTATGTCCCTGCTCTTCAGTATTTTATCTAAATTTGTCATTGCTGACCTCCCCAGAAGTAAGTGTGTTTAATTTCATGGCTGCAGTTACCATCTGTAGAAATCTTTGAATCGAGGAAGACAAAATCCGTCACTGCTTCCACTTCCTTTCCATTTATTACCACGGAGTTAACAGGGCTGGTCGACATAATCTTGGTCGTCTTAATATTGAGCAACTAGCCAGCTTTTGCACTTTCTTCTTTCACTTTGATTAGAAGCTTCCTCAGATCCTCCTCACTTTCAGGCATTAGAGTAGTGTCACCTGCATATCTGAGGTGGTTAATATTTCATCCGGCAATTTGGATTTCAACATTTGAGTCCTCTAGAGCAGCATTCTCATGACGTATTCAGCATATAGATTAAATAGGTAGGGTGACAGTATGCAGCCTTGTCATACTCCTTACACAATCTTGAACCTGTTTGTGTTCAGTTCCAACTGTTGCTTCTTGATCTTCGTACAAGTTTCTCACAAGGCAGATCAGGCATTCAGGTGCCCCATTTCCTTAAGGATTTACCGTAGTTTATCATGGTCCACACTGTCGAAGGCATTACAATAGTCAACAAAAGCTAGATGAATACTTTTCTGGAATTCCCTCGATTTCTCCATTATCCAGGGTAGGTCAGCAATTTAGTCTCTGGTGCCCCTGCCGCTTGTACGTCCGGCAGTTCTCATTCCATATATTGCTGGAGTCTTGCTTGCATGATCTTTAGCATGACCTTGTGAGCAAGTGAAATTAGTGAAATTGTTCGGTAATTTGAACATTCCTTTACATTTCCCTTCTTGGGAATTTCCTTTACTCCATGTAATACTGATACATCTGACTTCAGCTCTTATTCTCAGATTTCAGGATGAAGTTAATCATATTGTGATCACTTTCCTCTTGGGCTTCTTTTACCTTAAGCTTTCTTATCAATTCCAGTTCATTGCACAACACCCCATCCAGAATAGTTAATCCTCTAGTGGGCTCAACCACAACCTGCTCTAAAAATCCATCTCATAGGCCTACTAGAAATTTCCTCACTTGGAACCCCACAATACCATGTTTTCCCAATCTACCTGCATATTGAAATCTCCCATGACTATTGTAACATTACTCATTTTGCATATATTTTCTATCTTCCGTTGTAACTTGTAGACCACGCCCTTACTATTATTTGGAGGTCTGTACATAACTCCCAGTAGGGTCTTTTTCCCCTTATGATTCCTTAGCTCTATCCACAACAAGTCAACACCTTCCAACCCTATGTCATCTCTTTCCAATGATTTAATTTTATTTTTCACCAACAGAGCCATTCCACAGCCTCTCCCTTCCTGCCTTCCTGCCTATCATAAGTCCATAAGACCATAAGACATAGGAGTAGAATTAGGCCATCTAGCCCATCGAGTCTGCTCCTCCATTCGACCATAGCTGATCCTTTTTTTCTCCCCTCCTCAGCCCCAGTTCCCGGCCTTCTCCCCATAACCTTTGATGCCATGTCCAATCAAGAACCTATCAATCGCTGCCTTAAATACACCCAACGACCTGGCCTCCACAGCTGCATGTGGCAACAAATTCCACATGTTCACCACCCTTTGGCTGAAGAAATCTGTCTGTATCTCTGTTTTGAAAGGGTGCCCCTCTATCCTGAGGCTGTGCCCTCTTTTCCTAGACTCTCCCACCATGGGAAACATCCTTTCCACATCTACTCTGTCTAGACCTTTCAACATTCGAAAAATTTCAATGAGATCCCCCCTCATCTTTCTAAATTCCAGTGAATACAGACCCAGAAACATACAACGTTCCTCGTATGATAACCCTTTCATTCCTGGAATCATCCTTGTGATTCCCAATTGCTACCTCCTACCAATCAGCCAATGCTCTAACTATGTTAGTAACTTTCCTGTAATACCATGGGCTCTTAATTTGGTAAGCAGCCTCATGTGTGGCACCTTGTCAAAGGCCTTCTGAAAGTCCAAATATACAACATCCACTGCATCCCCTTTATCTAACCTACTTGTAATCTCCTCAAAGAATTCCAACAGGTTCTTAGGAAGGATTTTCCCTAAGGAAGCCATGCTGACTATGTACTATCTTGTCCTGTGTCACCAAGTACTCCATCACCTCATCTTTAACAATTGACTCTAACATCTTCCCAACCACTGAGGTCAGGCTAACTGGTCTATAATTTCCTTTCTGCTGTCTTCCTCCTTTCTTTAAAGAGTGGAGTGACATTTGCAATTTTCCAATCCTCTGACACCATACCAGAGTCCAATGATTTTTGAAAGATCATTTCTAATCTCTAACGCTTCCTCTTTCAGGACCCTAGGATGCAGTTCCTCTGGTCCGGGTAACTTACATACTTTTAGATCTTTCAGCTTTTTGTATTTGTCTTCGTCACCACTGATCCAACCTGCAAGTTAATTTTTAGGGTGTAATAGTAACTGCACCCACTTCTCTTCCTTCACACACTACAACACCTGGCACACTGCTAGAGTCTTCCACAGCGAAGACTGATGCAGAATACTCATTTAGTTCTTCTGCCATCTCCTTGTCCCCTATTATTATTTCTCCTGCCTTATTTTCTAGTGGTCCTATATCCACTCTCATCTCTCTTTTTTACATACTTGAAAAAGCTTTTACTATCCACTTTGATATTATTTGCTAGCTTGCTTTCATATTTCATATTTTCCCTTCTGATGATTCTTTTAGTTCTCTGTAGGTTTTTAAAAACTTCCCAATCCTCTATCTTCAACTAATTTTTGCTTTGTTGTATGCCCTTTCTTTTGCTTTTACAATAGCTTTGACTTCCCGTGTCAGCCACAGTTGTACTATTTTACCATCTGAGTATTTCTTCATTTTTGGAATACACATGTCCTGCACCTTCCTCATTTTTCCCAGAAACGCACACCATTGCTGCTCTGCTGACATCCCTGCCAGCAGCTCCTTCCAATTTACTTTGGCCAACTCCTCTCTCATATCACTGTAATTTCCCTTACTCCACTGAATACTGCTACATCAGACTTTACTTTCTCCCTATCAAATTTCAAGTTGATCTCACTCATATTGTGATCACTGGTTCCTATGGGTTCTTTTACCTTAAGCTCTCTAATCGCCTCCGGTTCATTACATAACACCCAATCCAGTATAGCTGATCCCCTTGTAGGCTCAACGACAAACTGCTCTAAAAGGCCATCTCTTAGCATTCAACAAATTCACTCTCTTGACATCCATTACCAACCTGATTTTCCCAATCGACCTGCATGTTAAAATCTCCCATGGCTACCATAACATTGCCCTTTTGACATCTTTTCTATTTCCTGTTGTAACCTGTGGTCCACATCCCAGCCACCGTTGGGAAGCCTGTATATAACTGCTGTCAGGGTCCCTTTACCCTTGCAGTTTCTTAACTCAACCCACAAGGATTCAACATCTTCTGATCCTATGTCACATCTTTCTACTGATTTGATGCCATTCTTTACCAGCAGAGCCACACCAGCCCCTCTGCCTACCTTCCTATCCCCCCGATACAATGTGTAACTTTATACTTTATTGTCGCCAAATAATTGATACTAGAACGTACAATCATCACAGCAATATTTGATTCTGCGCTTCGCACTCCCTGGAGTACAAATATTAAATATTAAAAATAGTAAAAATTAGTAAATATTAAACAATTAAATTATAAATCATAAATAGAAAATAGAAAAATGGAAAGTGAGGTAGTGCAAAAAAAAAACCGAGAGGCGGGTCTGGATATTTGGAGGCTACGGCCCAGATCCGGGTCAGGATCCGTTCAGCAGTCTTATCACAGTTGGAAAGAAGCTATTCCCAAATCTGGCCAACGACGATCTTGGATATTCAGCTCCGAACTACACCCATCCCTCAGGCACGATTCAGTGATGGCCACAATATCATACCTGGCAATCTGTAAAAGTGCAACAAGATCATCCACCTTCTTATACTCCGTGCATTCAGATACAACACCTGAGTCCTGTACTTGCATGCTTAATGTACTGATACACTGACTGCACGCTGCCTCCCCCAGAAGAGATCCCAAGGATCTGAAGCCCTGCCCCCTGCACCAGCTTCTCAGCCATGCATTTATCTGCTACGCATCTATACTTTTGATACATTGTGCATCTTGGACGTTCAGCTCCCAGCTATAATCTTAAGAATCAAGTGATTCTTAACTGAAACTACTGTAGCTGCCTCAATCACGTCTTCTGGCAACTTGCTCCGTATACCCAGCATCCTCCGCATGAAAAAGTTGCCCTCGGGTTCCTCTTCAGCCTTTCCCCTCTCACGCTAGATCCTTGCCCCTAGCTTTGGACTCCCTACCCTGCAAACTACCACCCACCTGGGCCACGGCAGACTTGCTGATTTCTAAGAGAACCTACTCACTCCACTGCCTGCCTTTCACTCTTGGGATTTTCCTTACCCTCACCTGGAAGATCCATCTCATATGCTCTCTTTACTCTCCTGATTTCCCTTTGAAGTGCGTGTTTGTTCTTTTGAAAGGAAACACCCCACACCCACTGAAACACCGACACAGAAAAACCCCGTACCCACTGACAACTACGCAGAAACACCCCACAACAACTGACAACTACACCGAAAGACACCACACCCACTGAACCACTGACAAAGAAACATCCCACACCCATTGACACCGACACAGAAACACCCCACACCCACCAACAAAGAAACACCCCACACCCACTGACACCTACACGGAAACACCCGACACCCACTGACACCTACACCGAAACACCCCACACCCACTCAACCACCGACACAGAAACACCCCAAACCCACTGAACCACCCACAAACACCCCACACCCACTAAAGCCAAAGTGCCCTGTGACTGCCGTCTTAGTTACCTGCCCTGCCTCATTCCTCAAGACAAACAGAATCAAACGTATTGTGACACTCCAGGGTGGAGGTGAGGTGTGTGGAGGGGACGTGGTCGACAACCCACCCCTGCATTTCTAATAACCTGCATTGTTTATTGTTCTTTGTTCAAATGCTTTTGTGGGAATATGGTGGGAAGTTCCAGTTCATTTATTGTTACATTTTAGCTTGGGTTATACAATTATTCGCTTGTGTATTTGTGGCCACCCTAACCGTAACGGAGGTGTGTAGTAATCACCTCAGCCGTCTGTATGAGACTGAGCTGTTCCCTCTCTGAGCCATAGCGGCCGGTCTGCTTTTGTGTTAATCACAGTAAAACTGTCGCTGAGGTTAACAAGCTTCCTTGTCTGTCACTGAATGCTCACCACAGTACTGTCACTCTCTTACATGCAACAGGATAGTGTAAAGATGGAAAATTACAAAATAAATTAGGTGTAAAAAAAAAAAAGCTGAGGAAGTGAGTGTAACAATTTGTAAATTATGCTGCAGCCATATAAAACGTTGGTTTGAGCACACTGGGAATACCATGTGCAGTTCCATTCACCTCCAAGGGGACATTGCTTTGTGGATCCAGAACTGGCTTGCCCACAGAAGGCAAAGAGTGTTTGTAGATGGGTCATATTCTGCATGGAGGCTGGTGACCAGTGGTGTGCCTCAGGGATCTGTTCTGGGACCCTTACTATTTGTGATTTTTATAAATGACCTGGATAAGGAAGTGGAGGGATGGGTTAGTAAGTTTGCTGATGACACAAAAGTTGGAGGTGTTGTAGATAGTGTGGAGGGCTGTCAGAGGTTGCAGCCGGACACTGATAGGATGCGAAACTGGGCTGAGAAGTGGCAGATGGAGTTCAACCCAGGTAAGTGTGAGCTGGTTCATTTTGGTAGGTCAAATATGATGGCAGAATATAGTATTAATGGTAAGACTCTTGGCAGTGTGGAGGATCAGAGGGATCTTGGGGTCCGAGTCCATAGGACACTCAAAGCTGCTACACAGGTTGACTCTGTGGTTAAGAAAGCATAAAATACATTGGCCTTCATCAATTGTGGGATTGAATTTAGAAGCCGGGAGGTAATGTTGCAGCTATATAGGACCCTGGTCAGACCCCACTTGCAGTACTGTGCTCAGTTCTGGTCACCTCACTACAGGAAGGATGTGGAAGCCACAGAAAAGGTGCAGAGAAGATTTACAAGGATGTTGCCTGGATTGGGGAGCATGCCTTATGAGAATAGGTTGAGTGAACTTGGCCTTTTCTCCTTGGAGCGATGGAGGATGAGAGGTGACCTGATAGAGGTGTATAAGATGATGAGAGGCATTGATCGTGTGGATAGACAGAGGCTTTTTCCCAGGGCTGAAATGGTTGCCACAAGAGGACACAGGTTTAAGGTGCTGGGGAGTAGGTACAGAGGAGATGTCAGGGATAAGTATTTTACTCAGACCGGTGAGTGCGTGGAATGGGCTGCCGGCAACGGTGGTGGAGGCGGATAGGATAGGGTCTTTTAAGAGACTTTTAGATAGCTACATTGAGCTTGGTAAAATAGAGGACTGTAGGTAAGCCTAGTAATTTCTAAAGTAGGGACATGTTCGGCACAACTTTGTGGGCCAAAGGGCCTGTATTGTGCTGTGGGTTTTGTATGTTTCACTGAAGGAAGGATGTGATAATGCTGAAGATTGTGCAGAAGATTGTTCTGGTCTGGGCGAGGGGGAGGAGGTTTAAAGGGGTTCTAGGGGATAAATGTTTCACACACACAATAATTTGGATGTGGCATGAGCTGCCTGTGGAGGCAGGGACGGTAACAGTATCTGGATATGTTCTAGAATGCACAGGACACAGAGGGATTTGGAAATAATGCTGGGAATGGGACTAGTAAAGATGGTTGGCATGGATGAGGTGATTCTGTTCTGTACAACTGAATGACTTTACGGTCTCATCTACCACTCTGTGTGGAAGAACTTGCTTCTCACATGACCTTTAGACTTCCCTCTATCACCTTCAACCTGTGATCTGGAGTATTGGACATTCTCACCCTGGGAAAGAGACTCTGACTGTCTATCCTATTTATAACCTGATAAACCTTTATCAGACCTCCCTTCAGCCATTTCTGTTCTGGAGTAAACAACCCAAATTTGTCCAGTGTTTCCTTATAACTCATACCCTCTAATCTAGACTGCACTCTGGTGAAACACTTCAGCATCCTCTCCAAAGACTTGATACCCTTCCTGTAAAAGGGTGACCAGAATTGCACACACGACTCCAAAACCAAAGTTTTTCGTAGGTGTAACATAACTTCAGTGTGCCAACCAAAAAGGGCAAGTGTGTTTATGTGCCTTCGTTGCCATTGTATTGCCACATTCAGCAAGTTATGGCCTTGGACCCAAGATCCTTCTGTATACCAATGTTCCCAAAATCCCACCAGTTACTGCAAACTTCCCTACAGTGAGGCATGTCACTGTTACAGTGGGATAGGTTAGGGTGGGATACAGCCAGACGATGCTGAGGATGTTCTACGAGTCTGTGGTGGCCAGTGCTATCATGTTTGCTGTTGTGTGCTGAAGCAGCAGGCTGAGGGTGGCAGACACCAACAGAATCAACAAACTCATTCGTAAGGCCAGTGGTGTCGTGGGGATGGAACTGGACTCTCTCACGGTGGTGTCTGAAAAGAGGATGCTGTCTAAGTTGCATGCCATCTTGGTCAATGTTTCCCATCCACTACATAATGTACTGGGTGGGCACAGGAGTACATTCAGCCAGAGACTCATTCCACCGAGATGCAGCACAGAGCGTCATAGGAAGTCATTCCTACCTGTGGCCATCAAACTTTACAACTCCTCCCTTGGAGGGTCAGACACCCTGAGCCAATAGGCTGGTCCTGGATTTATTTCATAATTTACTGGCATAATTTACATATTACTATTTAACTATTTATGGTTTTATTACTATTTCTTATTTATGGAGCAACTGTAACGAAAAACAATTTCCCCCAGGATCAATAAAGTATGACTATGTTAGATGGGCAGAGAGGCCTGCCCTGGTTTGTATCTTTGTGTGTAAAAGGAGGTGGGGGTTATGTGAGGTGCAGAATATCTATAGAAAGTTATATACATGGGTGCATATGCGAAGAGAGCAAGATTCAACGTGGGCCGGTACCCAGGAGATGAGGTCCCTCAGGATTATATATGTGGACGTGTGCTGTATATGCAGATGGGTAGGGTGAGGTCCCTCAGGATGAGGGAGTGACGACCGTGCAGGGCTCTGTCTTCTTGTGGGTGTCTCTCTGGAGTGACACAGCAGGCAACAGGCCATTCAGCCCATCTGTAATAATCTCATCTTCCACACTTAGCTCCAGTGTGTCAACATACTGACCCTGCTTCCTACATTCAAAATCTAACTTGTCTACATACCCTACGAGTGGCAGGGCATGGCACTGACCCCTGTGGAACGCCACCAGTCTCTCTCAGGTCTCAGTCACTCTAATCAGCGATTGTTGTGTGGCGCGGTCTCGATGCCTGTGGACCGGGATGTCCCTGGGGCTGTGCTGACTGTTATCTGCCTCTCCCCTAGGGTCAGGCCCAATCCTGCTGGATGATGTGTTCTGTACTGGAACCGAGACCTCTCTCGCCGACTGCAAGACCAAAGGCTGGAAGATCCACGACTGCCAACACTCAGAGGATGCTGGAGTTCGCTGTGACCCCCGTGAGTACCAGCCTGGGGGGTGGGAATGGGATGCTGGAGTTCGATGTGACCCCCGTGAGCACTAGCCCGTGAATGGGGGGGTGGGAATGGGGTGCTGGAGTTCGATGTGACCCCCGTGAGCACCAGCCCCTGAATGGGGAGGGTTGTGAGAATTGTGGGGAGGGGTGTCAGAGGATGCCGGGTTTCTCAGTGATCCCGTGAGAACCAGCCCAAGGGGAGGGGGTGGAAATGGCGGGGAGGAGTGTCGGAGGATGCTAGAGTTCGATGTGACCCCCGTGAGCACCAGCCTGGGGGAGCAAGGTGGGAAAGGGAACAGGGGAAAGTGTGCCAGAAGATGTTAGAGGTTGCTGTAACTCCTGGCGAGGGGAGGGTAGGGGATATGGATGGGACAGACGGGTGGGGGCCCAGGTTGGGAGGTGGAAATGCTGGTCTGTGACTAAGTATGATGGGGTCACATTGGACTTGACAGGACAGGCGGGGGAGCTGCCAACTTATCGCCTGGACCAGATATCCAATCTGCACCAATCCCTCAACAAGTTGTACCTGAGCCAGAAAAACTGCCAGGTGAAGATCCTGGTGCAGACAGCGAGCAAAGGCCCTGTGAAGCTACACTTGTGTGCCCATCGCCTCATCCTGGGTCTGAGCAACGATGGAAACCTCATTAGCGCGAACAGGACCAGCGGTGTCCAGATCACAGTCAGACAAGAGTGTCTGCGCTACGTCGAGAACTTCATCAGGTAGGGAGATCCACTTCCGTCTGTCTTTCTGAGTGAGGCCCCGGCAATGGAGGGTGTCTCCTTACACTGGGACCCAGTGAGGGGGTCCCAAGGAATGGCCTGAGGGAATGGTTACCCTCACCCTCTCCCACCCCCGTCCACTCTCCACCCACTCATCCTCTCCCACCCTTCATCCTCTTACCGTAAGACCATTAGACATAGGAGACCATTCAGCTTGTCTAATCTGCTCAGCAGGTACATGAAATGTATGCAATATACATATAAACGATTCAACTTCGCAGACAGAGGAGTGCTCCGCTGTCCATCGTGGCTGATCCCGGATCCCACGCAACCCCGTACACCTGCCTTCCCACCATAACCTTTGATGCCCTGACCGATCGGGAAACTATCAATTTTTGATTTAAAATATACCTTTGGCTTTGGCCTCCACAGCTGCCTGTGACAGAGCATTCCACAGATTCACTACTCTGGCTGAAAAAAATCCACCTTACCTCTGTTGTAAAGGGTTGCCTCTCAGTTTTGAGGCTGTGTCGCCTAGTTCTGGAGACTCCCACCACAGGAAACATCCTCTCCAACTCTACTCCTTTCAGCATTCAGTAGGTTTCAATGAGATCCCCCCAGCATTCTTTTAAATTCCAGTGAGCACAGGGCCAAAGCTGCCAAACACTTCTCATATGTTAACCCTTTCATTCCCGGAATCATCCTTGTGAACTTCCTCTGAACTCTCTACAATAACAACACATCCTTTCTGAGATATGGGGCCCAAAACGGTTGACAAAATTCCAAGTATAGTTTGACAAGTGTCTTATAAAGTCTCATCATATTTTGTTTTAATATTCACCTTGTTTTAATATTCTAATCCCCTTGAAGTTAATGCCAACATTGTATTTGCCGCCTTTACCATAGACTCAACCTGTGTGGAGGTCTTGCATGAGGACTCCTCAGTCCCTTTGCACCTCTCCTGTTTGACTTTTCTCCCCATTTAGATAATAGTCTTCACTATTCTATCTTTTACCAACATGCATTTCCCAACACTGTATTCCATCTGCCAATTTTTTGCCCATTCTTCCAAGTTCCGCTGCAATCACATTGTTTCCTCAGCACTACCTACCACTCCACCTATCTTTGTATCATCTGCAAACTTTGCCAGAAAGCCATCAATTCCATTATCTAAATCACTGACAAACAATGTGAAAAGTAGCAACCCAATACTGACCCCTGCGGAAAACCACTAGTCACTGGCAGCCAACCAGAAAAGGCCCCTTTACTCCCACTCGCTGCCTCCTGCCTGCCAGCCATTCCTCTATCCATGCCAGTATCTTTCCTGTAACACCATAGGATTTTATCATGTTAAGCAGCCTCATGTGTGGCATTTTATCAAATGCCTTCTGAAAATCCAAGTAAATGACATCCATTGCCTCTCCTTTGTCAACCCTGCTTGTTACTTCCTTGAAGAACTCGAACAGATTTGTCATTCAAGATTTCCCTTTACAGAAACCATGCTGACTTTGACTTATTTTATTATTAATTTCTGAGTACTCCGAAACCTCATCCTTAATAATGGACTCCAACACTTTCGCAACCACTGAGGTAAGGCTAACTGGACTATAATTTCCTTTCTTTTGCCTTCCTCCCCTCTTAAAGAATGGTATGACACTTGCAATTTTCCAGTCCTCCAGGACCATGCCAGAATCAAGTGATTCTTATATGATCATGACCAATGCACCTGTTATCTCTCCAGCACTCTTTCAGGACTCTGGGATGTAGTCCATCTGGTCCAGGTGTCTTATCCACCTTCGGACCATTCAGTTGGACTATCACTTTTTCCTTTGTAATTGCAATGGCACTCACCTCTGTTCCCAGACACTCAAGGACCTCTGGAGTACTGCTAGTGGCTTCCACAGTGAAGACTGATGCAAAGTACTTATTAAGTTCATCTGCCATTTCTTTGTCCCTCTACCTCACTAGCATTATTTTCCAGTGGTCCAATATCAACTTTCACCTTCCTTTTACTCTTTATATAACTTTTGGTATCCTGCTTTATATTATTGGTTAGTCTGACATCATATTTGGAAAAGAGTATAGCTGACATTGTGGGAGAGAACCTTCAGTAGGATTTGGTCCAAAACGTCGAGCGTACTCTTTTCCAGAGATGCTGCCTGGCCTGCTGAGTCCTTCAGCTTTTTGTGTGTGTTGCTTGGATTTCCAGCATCTGCAGATTTTCTCTTGTTTGCCCTCATATTTCATCTTTTTCCTTTCTTATTGTTTTTTCAGTTTCATTTTAGATTTTAAAAACTTCCCGATCATCCAATTTCCCTCTCACTTTTGCTACGTTATATGCCCTTCCCTTGGCTATTATGCAGTCCTTAATTTCCTTTGTCAGTCACAGTTGCCTACCCCTGCCATTTGAGAACTACTCCTGTGGGACATACCTATCCTGCACCTTGTGAATTATTCCCGTAAACCTCAGCCACCTCTGCTCTGCCATCATCTCCACCAGTATCTTCCTCCAATCCACCTGGGCAAGCTTCTCTCTCATGCCTCTGTAATTCCCTTTATTCCATTGCAATACTGATACGTGTGACTTATGCTTCTCCCTCTCAAATTGTAGTTTGAATTCAATCATATTATGATCACTGTCTTCTAAGGGTTCCTTTACATTAAGCTCCCCAACAAGCTGTAGGTTATTACACAACGCCCAATCTAAGATAGCTTTTCCCCGAGCAGGCTCAAGTACAAGCTGCTGTATAAAGCCATCTCACAGGCATTCAGCAAATTCCCTCTTTTGCGATCCAACACCAGCCGATTTTCCCAATCACCTTGCATATTGAAGACCCCCATTACAATTGTGTCATTACTCTTATTACATGCCTTTTCCAGCTCCCTTTGAAATCTCAATCCCACATCTTGGCTACTATTTGGAGGCCTATCATCAAATCAGAATTGTGCACGGTCCCCTACTTGACAGATAACAGACATCACCACCGAAGTGGCCACGCGAATATTTGGGAGAATATTCAAAGTTCAAAGTAAATTTACGTATATGTCACCATATACAACCCTGAGATTCATTTTCTTGCAGGTATACTCACTAAATCCATCACAGAATAATAACCATAATAGAATCAATGAAACACCACACCAATTTGGATGTTCAACCAGTGTGCAAAAGACAACAAACTATACAAAAAAAAGAACTAATAATAATAAATAAATAAGCAATCGATATCAAGAACATGAGATGAAGAGTCCTTGAAAGTGAGTCCATAGGTTGTGGGAACATTTCAATGATTGGGCAAGTAAAATTAACCCCTTGGGTTAAAGAGCCTGATGGTTGAGGGGTAGTAACTGTTCCTGAACCTGGTGGTGTGAGTCCTGACACTCCTGCACCTCCTTCCTGATGGCAGCAGTGCAAAGTGAGCATGGCCTGGTTGGCGAGGTCCCTGCTTTCCTAGGACAACGTTTCCTGTAGATGTGCTCGATGGTGGGGAGGACTTTACCTGTGATGGACTGGGCCGTATCCAATACTCGTAGGATTTTCCATTCAAGGGCATTAGTGTTTCCATACCAGGTTGTGATACAGTCAGTTAAAACAGTCTCCACCACACCTCTGTAGAAGTTTGTCAAAGCTTTGGATGTCATGCTGAATCTTCGTAAACTCCTTAAAAAAGCAGAGGTGCTGCCGTGATTTCTTTCTAATTGCATTTACGTGCTGGGCATAGGACAGCTCATCTGAAATGATAACAACGAGGAATCTCCACATTTGATCCTCCAATGAGGACTGGCACACAGACCGCTGGTATCCTTCTCCTGAAGTCAATAATCAGTTCTTTGGTCTTGAGATAGAGTAAGAGGTTCTTGTTGTGACACCTTGCAGCGAATTTTCAATCTCCCTCCTACTTACTGAATCATCACTGTTGATTCAGCCTATGACAGTGGTGTCATCAGCAAATGTGTGTTTGGCATTGGAGCTGTGCTTAACCACACAATCATACATGAAAAGTGGGTACAGAAGGGGGTGAACACACAGCCTCTGCTGTACTTGCGCTGATGGAGACTGAAGAAGAGATGTTGTTGGAAATCCAAACTGACTAGGGTCATACGGCAAGAGGAGTGTCCTCTTTTGTAAATTTTTCAGTTAATTCCTTTTCCAAAGGTAAACAGCTTTCCATAGGTATTTCTATGATTAGTTACCCTCGTGAATTTGATCTTGTAATTGTATCCTCCAAGAAACAGAGCCCATCTCTGCATTCATGCTGTTGCTGTTTGTGGATTGAAAATGGATACTAGTGGTTGATGATCAGTAATGAGGGTAAATTCTCTCCCGTACAGGTACTGGTTGAAATGTTTTGCACCCCAAGCCAGACTCAAGACCCCTCTGTTGACCTGTGCTTATTTTTTCTCTATAACGGTAAGAAAACGTGATGCAAATGCTACAGGTCATTCACTCCCATCACTCATAACATGTGACATGGCTGCATCTATATCAGAAGGCAAGGAGTCACAGGCAAGCTTCACTGGATGATGTGGATCATAATGTGTGACCACTGTGTCTGACATCACCATTTCCTCCGCCTTTTGGAAAGCCACCTCACACTGTTTCATCTATTGTGATTTCTTTCCAATCTGTAGTACAGTTCATGGGATGGAGCACAGTGGCCAGGTTTGGCAAGAACCTGTTATAGTAATTGACAAATCCTAAAAAGATCACAACCATGACACATCCTTTGGTCTTGGGGCCATCTCTGCTTGAATTTTCTTGGCACACTTATATCCTTGTACGGCAATTGTTGACCACAGTAGGTGATGCTTGGTTTAAAGAATTCACACTTGTTGCATCATGCTCTGGGCCCATAATCATCTAATCATTTTAACTCTGTCTTGAGATTTTGGAGATAGAACATAGAAATTTACATCACATTACAGGCCCTTTGGCCCACAATGTTGTATCAGCCATGTAACCTATTCTAGAGACTGCCTAGAATTCCCCGAGCACATAGCCTCTATTTTTCTAAGTTCCATGTACCGATCTAAGAGGCTCTTGAAAGACCCTTCTGTACCCTCCACCACTTTAGCTGGCAGTGCAGTCCATGCACCCACCACTCTCTGTGAAAAACTTACCCTTGACATCCCCTTTGTACCTACTTCCAAGCACCTTACAACTACGCCCCCTTATGTTAGCCATTTCAACCTGGGAAAAAGCCTCTGACTATCCACACAATCAGTGCCTCCCATCATCTTATACACCTCTGTCAGGCCACCTCTCATCCTCCGTTGCTCCAAGGAGAAAAGGCCAAGTACACTCAATCTATTCTCATAAGTACGCCCTCCAATCCTGGCAACATCCTTGTAAATCTCCTCAGCACTCTCTCTATAATATCCACATCCTTCCTCTAGTAAGCTGATCAGAACTGAACACAGTATTCCTAGTGGGGAGTGACCAAGGTCTTATATAGCTACAGTATTACTTCACAACTAAGTCCCACAGCTGATGAATGCCAACACACCATACGCCTTCTTAACAACACTGTCAACCTGTGCAGCAGTTTTGAGTGTCCTATTGACACAGACCCCAAGATCCCTCAGATCCTCCACACTGCCAAGAGTCTTATCATTAATACTACATTCTGTCTTCAAATTTGACTGACCAGAATGAACCACTTCACACTTATCTGGGTTGAACTCCATCTGCCACTTCTCAGCCCAGTTCTGCATCCTATCGATGTCCCACTGTAACCTTTGACAACCCTCCACACTATCCACAACACCCCCAACCTTTGTGTTATCAGCAAACTTACTAACCCATCCCTCCACTTCCTCATCCAGGTCATTTATAAAAATCACAAAGAGGGATCCCAGAACAGATCCCTGCAGAACACCACTGGTCACCGACCTCCATGCAGAATATGAACATCTACAACCACCTTTTGCCTGCTGTGGGCAAGCCAGTTCTGGATTCACAAACCAAGGTCTCCTTGGATCCCGTAACTCCTTACTTTCTGAAGGAGCTTTGCATGGGGAATCTTATCAAATGCCTTATTGAAATCCATATACACCACATTCACTGCTCTGCCTTCATCAGTAAGGATTCAAAAAATCCTCAAAGAATTCAATCAGGCTCGTAAGGCACAACCTAACCCTTAAGCTATACTGACTATCCCGAATCAGATTATGTCTCTCCAAATGCTCATAAATCCTGCCTCTCAGGATCTCTCCAACAACTTGCCCACTGAAGTCAGACTCACTGGTCTATAATTTCCTGGGTTATCTCTACTCCCTTTTTTGAACAAGGGAACAACATTTGCAACCCTCCAATCCTCCGGTACTTCTCCTATCCCTATTGATGATGCAAAGATCATCGCCAGAGGCACAGAAATCTCCTCTCTCGCTTCCCATAGTAACCAAGGGTATATCTCATCCAGTCCCGGTGACTTACCTAACTTAATGCTTTTCAAAAGCTCCAGCACATCCTCTTTCTTATTGTCTATATGCTCAAGCGTTTCAGTCCACTGTAAGTCATCCCCACAATTGCCAAAGTCCTTTTCCCTAGCGAATACTGAAGCAAAGTATTCATTAAGTACCTCTGCTACCACTGCCAACTCCGTGCACACGTCTCCACTATCGTACCTGACTGGTCCTATTCTCACACAGCTCATCCTCTTGCTCTTCACATACTTGTAGAATGCCCTGGGGTTTTCCTTAATCCTGTCCACCAAGGCCTTCTCATGGCCCCTTGTGGCTCTCCTAATTCCATTCTTAAGCTCCTTCCTAGTAATTTTCTAGTGCTTGAACAGTACCTAGTTTCTTGAACTTTTCATTAGCTTTTCTTCTTAACTAGATTTTCTACATACTTTGTGCATCATGGCTGTTTAACTCTACCATCCTTTCCTTGCCTCAATCAAACATACCTATGCAGAACTCCATGCAAATGTTCCCTGCATGGCACAGGCAACAATCCTGAGATTACTACCTTTGAGGTCCTGCTTCTCAGCTTCCTTCCTAACTCCCTGTATTCTGCTTTCAGGATCTCCACCCTTTTTCTACCTACGTTGTTGGTACCAATATATACCACGACCTCTGACTGCTCACCCTCCCTTCTCAGGATATTGTAGACGCGCTCAGAAACATCATGAACCCTGGCACCTGGGAGGCAAATTACCATCCTTATTTTTTTGCACGGCCAGTGCTAATTCCCCCAGGTAGGTTGTCCCCTCCCCAACAGAACTCAAAATGGAGTACTTATTTATTGTTAAGGGGGACAGCCACAGAGTTGCTCTCCGCTACCTGATGCCCTCCCTTCCCTCTTGTGATACTCTCTTATCTGTCTCCTATGGCCCAAGAATGACTACCTGCCTGTCACTCCTGTCTATCACCTCCTCACTCTCCCTAACAAGCCGAAGGTCATCGAGCTGCAGCTCCAGTTCCCTAACTCGGTCTCTAAGGAGCTGCTGCTTGATGCACCTGGCACAGATGCGGCCATCAGGGAGGCTGGAAATCTCCCAGACATCCCACGTCTGACAGCCAGAACAGGCCTCACAGTCATACCCACCACTCTAGTGCACTGACTCCTTCGAAACACTCCTTTTTTAAATTCTTCTCCCCAATCTGTGTGAAGCTCTCTCTCTCTCTTCGAATTGATTGTTCTGCCACTAATGCACCGAGACCCGTGAAATGCTCCTTTTTAAAAACTTTTCTCCCCGACCTGTGCAAAACTCTCTGAATCGATTGGTCTGCCACTAATGCTCCTTATCATCCTTACTGCTGGCACCGAGTGCCCGGGCATCCTTGCAGCACCTGGTCGGAGTCTTTCTGTCAGAGTGCGCGTGCAGGTGCCACTCCAAAAATAAGCCTATACTGTATTAGCAATAAGGTCCTTTGTGATTGTTTACGGTGACTTTGGACTGTTCTTCCATTTTGATGACTAAATGGCCTAATTCTGCTCCTATGTCTTATGGGCTTATCTCCATCTGTAGGTCGGCTGCAGCTATGTCTGCTTTGCTTAAATGTTTCCTTCCAGAATGATCTGCAAAGATATCCACTATCCTGACCAGAGGCTATTGAATAGTGCTGGGTTGATGATATCCTTAAAATCACCACATTTTCTCACCGACCTGTTTTTTTGGTTACTGGGATCACTGGCATTGCCATGGACTCTATTCAACTTTGGAAACAATTCCTTCAGCCTCCATCGCCATCAGGCTCACTGGCTGTTTTACCATGGATGTATATCTCTTGCCTTTGCAAGGACCAGACCCACTACAATTTGCCTATCGTCACAATAGGTAAGGCAGACACAATCTCAATGGCTCTCCACGCAGCCTTGGATCACCTGGACAATACAAATGTCAGGATGTTGTTTGTTGACTATAGCTTGATGTTTAACACCATCATCCTTACAGTCCTGATCAAAACTCTCCAGAACCAGGGCCTCTGTACTTCCCTCGGCAACTGGATCTTCAACTTCTTATGATCTGTATGAATTGGTAATAACATTGCTGCTGATCAATGTTGGTATGGTTCAGGGATGTGTGTTTAGCTCACTGCTCTACTCTGCCTTCAACCATGACTGTGCTCAAATGGCATTTATAAATTTGCTAATGATACAACCATTGCAGGCAGAATCTCAAATGGTGAGGAGAGAGCGTATAAAAGTAAGATATACCAACTAGTTGAGTGGTGTTGCAGCAACAACCTTGAACTCAACATCAGTAAGACCGAAGAGCTGATTGTGGACTTCAGGAATGATGAGACGGAGACATACACCAGTCCTCATGGAGGGATCAGAAGTGGAGAGAGTGAGAAATTTCAAATTCCTGGGTGTTAATATCTTTGAGGACCTAACCTGGTTCCAACATATCAATGTGGCTATAAAGAAGGCAAGACAGCTGCCATATTTCATAGTTTGAGGAGATTTGGTATGTCACCTAAAACACTCAAAAACTTCAACATCTGTACCTAGAGAGAATTCTGGCTGGCTGCATCACCACCTGGTATAGGGGTGCTTCTGCACAACATCGAAGTAAGCTGCAGAGAATTGTAAAGTTCGTCACCAGCATCCATAGTATCCAAGGCATCTTCAAGGAGCAAACAAGGAAGTATCCATCATTACGGACCCCCCACCACCCGGGACATGCCCTCTTCTCATTGCCACTATCAGGAAGGTGATTCAGAAGCCTGAAGACACACACTCAGTGATTCAAGAACAGCCTCTTCTCCTCTTCCATCCGAGCTTTGAATGGACATTAAACTCACTTACATGAGAAAATCTGCAGATGCTGGAAATCCAAGCAACACACACAAAATGCTGAACAGATGAAGGGTCTTGGCCTGAAATGTCGACTGTTTGCTCTTTTCCACAGATGCTGCCTGACCTGCTGAGTTCTTCCAGTATTTTGTGTGTGTTGCAACACTACCTCACTACGTCACTTCTGTTTTTGCATTACTTATTTAATTTTATTATTTAACATACTGTGTGTGTGTGTGTATATATATATATGTGTATGTATGTGTATGTATATGTATGTGTGTGTATGTATGTATATATGTGTATGTATGTGTGTATGTGTATATGTATATATATGTATATGTATGTATATGTGCATGTATGTATATATATATATGTATGTGTGTATATATATATATGTGTGTGTGTATATATATATATATATATATACACACACACACTTACTGTAATTGTTTTTTTCCCATATTTATCATGCATTGCATTGTACTGCTGCCTCACAGTTAACAAATTTTATGACATATGCTGGTGATATTAAACCTGATTCTGATAAGGAACCATACTGGCTTTGCAAAACGAGGGTGTGGCATATTCATTTAACACTATTTTACTCTTGATGTGCTTTTACCCCTGATTGAGGAGTTGCAGAACCTGGGCCTCTGTACCTCCCTCTGCAATTGGATCCTCGACTTCCTAACTGGAAGACCACAATCTGTGCGGATTGGTGATAACACATCTTCCTCGCTGACCATCAACACTGGTGCACCTCAGGGGTGTGTGCTAGCCCACTGCTCTACTGTCTATATACACATGACTGTGTGGCTAGGTATAGCTCAAATACCATCTATAAATTTGCAGATGATACAACCATTGTTGGTAGAATCTCAGGTGGTTTTGAGAGGGTGTACAGGAGTGAGATATGCCAACTAGTGGAGTGGTGCCGCAACAACAGCCTGGAACTCAATGTCAGTAAGACGAAAGAGCTGATTGTGGACTTCAGGAAGGGTAAGATGAAGGAATACATACCAATCTTCATAGAGGGATCAGAAGTGGAAAGAGTGAGCAGCTTCTAGTTCCTGGGTGTCAAGATCACTGAGGATCTAACCTGGTCCCAACATATCGATGTAGTTATAAAGAAGGCAAGACAGTGTCTATACTTTATTAGGAGTGTGAAGAGATTTGGCATGTCAACAAATACACTCAAAAACTTCTATAGTTGTACTGTGGAGAGCATTCTGACAGGCTGCATCACTGTCTGGTATGGTGGGGCTATTGCACAGGACCGAAAGAAGCTGCAGGAGGTTGTAAATCTAGTCAGCTCCATCTTGGGCACTAGCCTACAAAGTACCCAGGACACCTTCAAGGAACGGTGTCTCAGAAAGGCAGCGTCCATTATTAAGGACCTCCAGCACCCAGGACATGCCCTTTTCTCACTGTTACCATCAGGTAGGAGGTACAGAAGCCTGAAGACACACACTCAGTGATTCAAGAACAGCTTCTTCCCCCCTGCCATCTGATTCCTAAAAGACATTTAGTCTTTGGACACTACCTCACTTTTTTAAAAATACAGTATTTCTGTTTTTGCACGTTTTTTTAATCTATTCAAAAAATACATATACTTTTATTTATTTATTCCTTTTCTAGATTATGTATTGCATTGAACTGCTGCTGCTAAGTTAACAAATTTCACGTCACATGCCGGTGATAATAAATCTGATTCTGATTGAGATTTTCAATGTTTGAGATCATCAACAGCATGCAGATTAGTGCTCTTTTTGAAACTGCAACTTGCCTTTTCATCTTTTTCTCTTCCTTCTGAAGTCCATTTATTTTTGTCTACCCAGTATGCTCTTTGTCTGTGTCCTACTTTGTTACATTTTTGGCATGCTTTGCTTTTAAACCGGCATAGTTTATGTGGTTTATGTGAACCTCTGCCACAACGGTAACACAATTTGTTTGGCCAGATCAGTTTCTGTCCAGACGCAGCAATTTGGTTCCCATTCATTTTCATTCCTGACTGCAGCTCAGTTGTGTCTCTGTCTGCTGTTTCCATTGATACAGCAATTTTAACTGCTCTTTTGAATAATAGTTGTTCTTCAGTTAAGAGCTGATCTTGAATTCTTTTTTATAAGATTCCACAATCTAAGCTATTTGTCAGTGCATCATTAAGCCCATCACTGAACTGGCAATGCTCAGACAGCTTCAATTCAGCCACATATGCTGAACCGGACTCCCTTTCCTCTTGATTCTGCTTACGAAGCCTAAAGCATTCTGCAATCAACAATGGTTTGGGTTCTAAATACTTTTTTCATTATGTTAACAATATCAGCAAAGCTAATTCTGGCCAGTTTGATTGGAGCAGTTAAACTAAGCAAACTGAATGCTCCTTCACCTATTGCACTCAGTAAAACTGACACTCACTTCTCAGTGGCTGTTCCATTTGCGTTAAAATACTGTTCAATTTGTTCAGTGCACATCACCCAGCTATTTTTTGTGCAATCAACACATTTTCTTTCCGATGCAGCCAGCCAATTCTACGTTTTCTCTATTTATTATAATCTTATTACCCTCCAGTTTCAGCATATCCTTTCTAATATAAGGGGCCCACTCCTGCTCACAGTGCTCCAACGGAGGCCTCACTAGTGCTTTATAAAGTTTCAGAATTACAACCTTCCTTTTATATTCTAGTTCTCTTGAAATGAATGCTAACATTGTGAAACATCCTGGCTTCCTCGGCTGCGTAGGTCTAGAGAAGACAACCTCCGGCCCCACCAAACTCGTCAGACTGAGGCACGCTCCATCCCACCCCAAACCCCTATCTGTGTGGATGCTGTGTCATTTGTTACAAATTAATGCCACAAAATAACACTGCATATGATTAAAGGAATTATATTTATGAATCTTAACTGAAGAGTTAGTAAAGAATACCAAAAAGGAAAGGGCGCATTCTGATTAAACAGTCAAATGTGCACAAACTGGAGCTCATCTTGAACTTCTCTGTCACCCACGCGCTGGGCCCTCGGTCAACGTGAAAGCACACACCACCTTCCGAACGTCGCTCGCAGTCCGTCTCGAATAAATGAGTCTCCTCCCAGATTGTATGTTACGACTCTGGTTCTCCCCAGCGTCTTCTCTCTTTATCTCCTCACGAACAAAAGCCCAACCTCAGTCTCCCTCACCAGAGAAACCTCCCCTTAATCTGAACAGCCTAATTGGATGGCATATATTTCTCCATCTTCAACAGTAACCCAAGCAAGCTTGAAAACAGAACAGACTGCTTGTGCAGAACTGCCAAAATGAAGTACATACAGCATAACAGTTAAAATGTAAACCAGGGCATTACAGTTGCATTTGCCTTCCTCACCACAGACTCAACCTGCAATTTAACCTTTCGGAAATCCTGCACGTCCCTTTGCAGGTCAGTTTTTTTGTTTTCTCTCTACTTAGAAAATAGTCAACCCTTTAATTTCTTCTGTCAAAGTGCATAACCATACACTTCTCAACACTGTATTCCATCTGCCATTTCTTTGCTCATTCTCCTAATCTGTCTATGTCCTCCTGTAGCCTCTCTACTTCCTCAAAACTACCTGCCCTCCACCTACCTTCATATTATCTGCAAACCTTTCAAAAAAGCCATCAATTCCATCATCCAAATCATTGACAAACAATGTGAAAAGTAGCGGTCCCGATACTGAACGCTGAGGAATACCACCAGTCACCGGCAGCCAACTAGAAAAAGCTCCCTTTATTCCCACTCATTGCCTTGGGTTAGCATGGACCACTTGGGCTGAAGGGCCTCACTCTGTGCCTCCACATATTTTTCTGTGATTTGGCCAAACCTGCTTTAGGCCACAGCCAGACACGGGCTCAATCCCTGCTGACAGTGATGAAGCTCAGGAAACCTGTTTACCTTGCCAGCTCAGTGATTGGTATCTGCAAGACCATGCAAGGAACAAAGAAAAAGGCTTAGGATCTGGAGCAGGCCATTTGGTCCATCACCCCTGCTTACTATCTACAATTCAACAGCCACCATTTCAGCTCAGGGCTGTTGGAAATGGGAGTTTAATTCCGACGCTGTCTGTAACGAGTTTGTAGGTCCTCCTGCTGACCATGTATGTTTCCTCCAGGTGCTCTGGGTTTCTTCCCCAGTTAGCAGGTTAATTGATAATTGCAAATTGTCCTGGGATGAGCCCAGGGGTTAAATCAGTGTGTTGCTGGGCTGAAAAGGCATGTTTCGAGCCGTATTTCTAAAGAAATCAATCAGATAGATGGCTGCTGATCGGAGTTTGAACTTGTCACCACTTCCTGCCCGCTGCCCAGACCTTGACCCGTGTCGTCCAACAGACATTCATCCCCAGGTGTTCAGCTCCTACCGTTCCCTTGGGTGCAAGAAGATTAGTGTCTGTGTGGAGGGAGCACACGTTGGGTGCAGGAAGGAGGTGGCGTGAACCCACTGGGACCAGGAGGAGCGTGATGAGGTAAGGCAGTGTATGTGCAGAAGGAGTGGTCCCCACCCACTGTCTCCACGGGTGCACGGTGTCCACTCACCATTCTCTTATGTTCAGGAAGTGAGCTGTTCTCCACCGACCATCACCGCTGGGTTCAGGAAGGGAGTGGTGTCTGTCACTGTCCCCTGGGTGCAGGAGGGATGTGGTGTCTGTCACTGTTCCCCTGGGTACAGGAATGGAGCAGTGTCCGTCACTGTCCCCCTGAGTGCAGGAATGGAGCAGTGACCGTCACTGTTCCCCTGGGTGCAGGAGGATGTGGTGTCCGTCACTGTCCCCCTGGGTGCAGGAATGGAGCAGTGACCGTCACTGTCCCCCTGGGTGCAGGAGGGATGTGGTGTCCATCACTGTCCCTAAGGATACATTCAGTGCAGTTTTACGGAGTTGGACTGCGATCAATCACTGAGCGAGATTCATTAGGAAGGATGATTAAAGATAAGGCAGGCACAAGTGGAGCAGCCATCAAACATGAATTTGATTTGATTTGATTCTTGCGACGGCCTTTTGTGAGTGGGCCAGTTTTAGGGTGGCCTGGGTTCATCAGTCTTTGGTGAGATCTGGCTTGGGCAAGGTAAGTATCTGGTAAGTTTCTCTTTTTCTTTTTTTTTTCCATTCCTAGCCTGTTGGGATACAGTTAGTTCAGCGAGAATGATTCCAAGGGCTGTGTTATGTTCTTTGCGTGAGATGTGTACAACGTAAAAGCAAAAGAGGGCATACAACAAAGCAAAAAGTAGTGGGAAGATAGATGATTGAGAAGCTTTTAAAAACCTACAGAGAGCAACTAAAAAAAGTCATTAGAAGGGAAAAGATGAAATATGAAAGCAAACTAGCAAACAATATCAAAGTGGACAGTAATAATAACAGGGGAGAAGGAGATGGCCGATGAACTAAATGAGTATTTTGCATCAGTCTTCACTGTGGAAGACACTAGCAGTGTGCCAGCTGTTGTAGTGTGTGAAGGAAGAGAAATGGGTGCAGATACCTAAAGCTACATAAGTCACCTGGACTAGATGAATCCCACCCTAGGGCTCTGAAAGAGGTAGCAGGAGAGATTGAAGAGGCATTGGTAATGATCTTTCTAAAATCACTGGACTCCATTCTTTTGGAAAGGAGGAAGGCAGCAGAAAGGAAATTATAGACCAGTTAGCCTAACCTCAGTGGTTGGAAAAATGTTGGAGTCAATTGTTAAGGATGAGGTTATGGAGTACTTGGTGTCACAGGACAAGGTCAGCATGCTTTCCTTAAGGGAAAATCTTGCCTGACAAATCTGTTGGAATTATTTGAGGAGATTACATGTAGGATAGATAAAGGGGATGTAGTTGTGTGGGCAAGTGGTTAAGGCATTGGACTAGCTACCTGAAGGTCGTGAGTTCGAGCCCCAGCCGAGGGAACGTGTTGTGTCCTTGAGCAAGGCACTTAACCACACATTGCTCTGCGACGACACTACTTCCCAGCTGTATGGGTCCTAGTGCCCTTCCCTTGGACAACATTGGTGTCATGGAGGGGGGAGATTTGCAGCATGGGCAATTGCTGGTCTTCCATACAACCTTGCCCAGGCCTGCGCCCTGGAGAGTGAAGATTTTCCAGGTCTCGCAAGACTAACGGATGCCTTAAGTAGATGTTGTATATTTGAACTTCAGAAGGCCTTTGACAAAGTGACACACAGGCTGCTTCCCAAGTTGAGAGCCCATGGTATTACAGGAAAGTTACTAACATGGTTAGAGCATTGGCTAATTGGTAGGAGGCAGCGAGTGGGAATAAAAGGATCCCTTTCTGGTTGGCTGTCAGTGACTAGTGGTATTCCGCAGGGGTTGGTGTTGGGGCTGTTTCTTTTTACGCTGTATATCAATAATTGAGATGATGGAATAGATGGCTTTGTTGCCAATTTTGCAGATGATAGAAAGATTGGTGGAAGGATAGTGTTGAGGAAACAGGTAGGCTGCAGAAGGACTTAAACAGATTAGGCTAATGGGTAGGGAAGTGGCAAATGAAATACAATGTTGGAAAATGCATGGTAATGCATTTTGGTAGTAGAAATAAATGTGCAGACTATTTTCTAACTGGGGAGAGCATGCAAAAATGTGAGATACTAAGAGACTTGGGAGTCATTGTGCAGAACACCCTAAAAGTTAACTTGAAGGTTGAGTAGGTGGTAAGGAAGAAAACTGCATCCTTGCATTCATATAAAGAGTTGAATGTGAGAGCAGGAATTTGATGCTGAAGCTTTATAAGGCACTGGTGAGGCCTCACTTTGAGTATTGTGAACAGTTTTGGGCTCTTCATCTAAGAAAAGATGTGCTAAAATTGGAGAGGGTCCAGAGGAGGTTCACAAGGATGATTCTGGGAATGAAAGGGTTATCATACAAGCCATATTTGATGGCTCCTGGTCTGTACTTGTTGGATGAGAGAGGATATTACCGAAACCTTTTGATGTGGAAAGGATGTTTCCCATGGTGGGGGAGTCTAGGACAAGAAGGCACAGCCGCAGTATAGAAGGGTGTCCATATAAAACAGAGATGTGGAGAAATTTCTTTAGCCAGAAAGTGGTGAATTTATGGCATTTGTTATATCATGCAGCTGTGGAAGCCAGGTCATTGGGTGTATTTAAGGCGAAGCTTGATTAAACATGGCATCAAAGGCCTTGCATGGGGTACCTTATCAAATGCCTTGCTGAAACCCATATACACTACATCTACTGCTCTTCCTTCATCAATGTGCTTAGTCACATCCTCAAAAAATTCAATCAGGCTCATAAGGCACGACCTGCCCTTGACAAAGCCATACTGACTATTCCTAATTATATCATACCTCTCCAAATGTTCATAAATCCTGCCTCTCAGGATCTTCTCCATCAACTTACCAACCACTGAAGTAAGACTCTGTGGTCTATAATTTCCTGGGCTATCTCTACTCCCTTTCTTGAATAAAGGAACAACATCCGCAACCCTTCAATCCTTCGGTACCTCTCCTGTCCCCATTGATGATGCAAAGATCATCGGCAGAGGCTCAGCCAACTCCTCCCTTGCCTCCCACAGTAGCCTGGGGTATATCTGGTTCCGTTCCCAATGGCTTATCTGACTTGATGCTTTCCAAAAACTCCAGCACATCCTCTTTCTTAATATCTACATGCTCAAGCTTTTCAGTCTGCTGCAAGTCATCACTACAATCACCAAGATCCTTTTCCATAGTGAATACTGAAGTAAAGTATTCATTAAGTGCCTCTGCTATTTCCTCTGGTTCCATACACTTTCCCACTGTCACACATTATAGTTCCTATTCTTTCACGTCTTATCCTCTTGCTCTTCACATACTTGAAGAATGCCTTAGAGTTTTCCTTAATCCTGCCCACCAAGGCCTTCTCATGGCCCCTTCTGGCTTTCCTAATTTCCTTCTTAAACTCCTTCCTGTTAGTCTTATAATCTTCTAGATCTCTAACATTACCTAGCTCTCTGAACCTTTTGTAAGCATTTCTTTTCTTCTGGACTAGATTTATTATAGCCTTTGTACACCACGGTTCCTGCATCCTACCATACCATAAATTCACCGCCCTTTGGCTAAAGAAATTTTTTCGTATCACTGTTTTGAAAGGACGCCCCTCTCCTGAGGCTGTGCCCTCTTGTCCTAAACTCTCCCACCATGGGAAACATCCTTGCCATATCCACTCTGTCCAGGCCTTTCAACATTCGAGAAGTTTCAATGAGATCCCCCCTCATCCTTTTGAATTCCAGTGAGTACAAACCCAGAGCCATCAAATGTTCCTAGTGTGACAACACTTTCATTCCTGGAATCATTCTTGTGAACCTCCTCTGGACCCTCTCCAATGCCAGCACATCTTTTCTAAGATGAGGGGCCCAAAACTGTTCACAATACTCAAGCTGAGGCCTCACCAGTGCCTTATAAAGCCTCAGCATCACATCCCTGCTCTTGTATTCTAGACCTCTTGAAATGAATGCTAACATGGCATTTGCCTTCCTCACCACTGACTCAACGGGCAAGTTAACTTACAGGGTGTTCTGCACAAGGACTCCCAAGTCCCTCTGCATCTCAGATTCTTGGATTTTCTTCTCATTTAGAAAATATTCCGCACATTTATTTCTACTATCAAAGTGCATTCTCACTTTGTATTTTCCAACATTGTATTTCATTTTCCACTTTCTTGCCCATTCTCCTAATCTGTCTAAGTCCCTCTGCATCCTACCTGTTTCCTCAACACCACCTGCCCCTCCATCAATCTTCATGTCATCTGCAAACTTGGCAACAAAGCCATCCATTCCATCATCTAAATCATTTATATACAGCATAAAAAGAGGTTGAGGAGGGGAAAATAAGGATCAGCCATGGTGGAATGGTGGAGCAGTCTCTGTGGGCCTAACGGCCTAATCGCCTAATTCTGCTCCTCTGTCTTATGGTGTTATGGTCTTATTTCCAGCCGCCTTGACATTTGATCTGATGTTGGAATCCTGGGAGACTCGCAGCCTCCCTGATAACCATGTCTGCATCAGTTACTCTGAGCTGCAGCTCCTCAGAGAACGTATGGAGCTGCTGCTCCTTGACTTTCAGCTCATACAGGACAGTGAGGCGGTGATCGATAGGAGCTACAGGCAGGTAGTTGGCCCTAGGTTACAGGGGACATGTAACTGGGTGACTGTCTGGAGAAGGAAGGTAAGTGGGCAGCCAGTGCAGAATACCCCTGTAGCTGTTGCCCTCGATAGTAAGTATACCACTTTAGAAATTGTTGAGGGGACAACCTATCCCGGGAGAGCACAGCAACCAGGTCTCTGGCACTGAGTCTGGAGCTGTGGCTCAGAAGAGAAGAGAGGTGAAGATGATCACACTGGTGATAAGAGACTGGTAATCAGAGGAACAGAGATGAGATTATGTGTGCAAGATAGAGACACTCGGATAATATGAAGCCTCCCAGGTGCTCAGGTCGGGGATTTCTAGTATCGGGTGCACGGCATTCTAAAGGGGGAGGGAGAGTAGCCAGAGGCCTTGTGCATCTTGAACTAATGACAAAGGTAGGACAGGTGAGGAGGTCCCTGAGAGAGATTTTGGGGAGTTAGGTAGAAAGCTGAAAAAGAATGTTGAATTGCTACACAACAACAAGTGTAAGAATAGGATAGTTTTGCAGATGAATGTGTGGCTGAGGAACTGGTGCAAGGGGAATTGGTTCAGATTTATGGATCACTGGGATCTTTTCTGGGGAAGGTATGACCTGTACAAAAGGGAAGGGTTACACCCACCCGGGGGGAACCAATATCCTTATGGGCAAGTGATTGTTAACCACAAGATCTGACTCCAGGTGTGGTCCTTTGCTGCTGGTACTTTTACAGGGTTGCGTGTACGTAACAGGAGGATCAGAAGGATCTTGGGGTCTGAGTCCATAGGACACTCAAAGCTGCTGTGCAGGTTGACTCTGTGGTTAAGAAGGTGTACGGTGCATTGGCCTTCATCAATCGTGGGATTGAGTTTAAGAGCAGAGAGGTACTGTTACAGCTATATAAGACCCTAGTCAGAAGCTTCTTGGGGTACTGTGCTCAGTTCTGGTCACCTCACTACAGGAAGGATGTGGAAACTACAGAAAGTGTGCAGAGGAGATTTATAAGGATGTTGCCTGGATTGGGGAGCATGCCTTATGAGAACAGGTTGCGTGAACTCGGCCTTTTCTCCTTAGAGCGATGGAGGATGAGAGGTGACCTGATAGAGGTGTATAAGATAATGAGAGGCATTGATCGTGTGGATAGTCGGAGGCTTTTTCCCAGGGCTGAAATGGCTAACATGAGAGGGCACAGTTTTAAGGTACTTGGAAGTAGGTACAGAGGAGATGTCAGGGGTAAGTTTTTTTTACTCAGAGAGTGGTGAGTGCATGGAATGGGCTGCCAGTGATGGTGGAGGCAGATACGATAGGGTCTTTTAAGAGACTCCTGGATAGGTACATGGAACTTGGTAGACAACAGCAGAATCATTATCTGGTGTCTGGTGGACAACAGTAGAGTGATGGTCTGGTGTCTGGTGCACAACAACACAGTGATGGTCTGGTGTCTGATGGACAACAACAGAGTGATGGTCCAGTGTCTGATGGACAACTGTAAAGTAAAGGTCTGGAGTCTGATGGAGAACAACAGAGTGATGGTCTGGTGTCTGATGGACAACAGCAGAGTGATGGTCTGGTGTCTGATGGACAACAACAGAGTGATGGTCTGGAGTCTGATGGACATCAAAGAGTGATGGTCTGGAGTCTGATGGACAACAACAGAGTGATGGTCTGGTGTCTGATGGACAACAGCAGAGTGATGGTCTGGTGACTGATGGACAACAACAGAGTGATGGTCTGGAGTCTGACAGACAACAACAGAGTGATGGTCTGCTGTCTGATGGACATCAAAGAGTGATGGTCTGGTGTCTGATGGACAATGGCAGAGTGATGGTCCAGTGTCTGATGGCCCACAACAGAGTGATGGCCTGGTATGAGGTGGAAAACAGTAGCATGATAGTCTGGTGTCTGCTATCTGGTGAACCATAGACTGACACAATTTCTCCACCTCTTCCCACAGATATTTTTATACCAAGAGTATTGACATCAACCTGTCTTCAGTGAAGTGTATCCACAGACTGGCTTCAGACTATGGTGTGACTGCTATCCGTGATTACTGCGATAAACTCTTCTACAAACTCCTACCCCAGGACCCGTCTTTCCAACACCAGCTGGAACTGTACAACTATGCAGAGGCAGTCAAGGACCCCCTTCTGAAGGAGATCTGCATGGAGTTCTTTGCCTGGAACTGTGAGTTGTTGATCCAAACTCCAACGTGGTTTGAACTCAGCGACGATCAGCTCAACACCCTGCTGCTGAGGTCAGATCTTGTCATCTGGAATGAGCTGACCCTGTTCAAAGCTGTGGAGAGCTGGATTATCAATAAGAAGAAAACACAGCTCACGCACGAACTGATGGATAAAATTCGTTTCCATATGATCTCACCCGAGGACCTCGCCAAGATCCAGCTGCAGTCTTTACTTTATGAAGAACACGACAGCTTCTTCCTGAAGAGATTCCTGAAAGCCTTTGAGTTCCACTCTGTCTCCGTGGAACAGCTGAACGGAGATAGACATGTGTCCGACCTTGAGCTTGAGCCCCGAATTTACACATCCTCGGAGTGGAGTGCACCCCTCCACGTTGACAGGAGTAGCTTGGTCCACAGCTCCTCAAATTCTTTCTACAATGGTTACCAGTACGTCCATCAGGTCAGCTTCACCCAACCATCCTCGCCCACCATCTCCTTCCAGACCAGCCAGTACACCAGCTCATTCTATGCTGCTGACAAGGTAGTTTGGACAGCATATTACCATCTGAATGCTCAAAGCTGCAAGAGCAGCAACGTGCCGTGTCCCTACACTATCTACCCCATTGCCACGCTGCACGGGACTGGCCACAGCAAAGACAGCCACATCCGCTACTACAACAAGGTCCTGCTTCTCTGTAGCAACCACTATGTCTCCTACGTGCACGATGTGAAGGAGAGCAGTGCGCTGATGCCGTCCTTTAAGGGACAAGGCCTCTTCTTCTTCGGCTGTGAGTCTGGCCTTTTCTCCACGCTCAGGTTCATCGTCAGACCTGTGTACAAGTGAAACTCCCAATCTACTGATTACACTTCACCACTCAAATGGATTACACAGTATGCTGTCACACTCTACTGATTACACCACACTCTGTTGCGCTCTACTGATTACACCACTCTCGCTCTGTAGTGATTACACCGCACTCTGTCACTCTGTAGTGATTACACTGCATTCTGTCACTCAGTAGTGAGTACACCGCACTGTTACTCTGTAGTGATTACACCACACTCTGTTACTCTTGTAGTGATTACACCAAACTCTGTCACTCTGTAGTGATTACAACACTTTCTGTTATTCTGTAGTGATTACATCAAACTCTGTTACTCTGTAGTTATTACACAGCACTCTGTAGTGATTACACTGCACTCTGTCACACTTTATAGTGATTACACCGCACCCTGTCATTCTGTAGTGATTACACCGCACTCTGTTACTCTGTAGTGATTACAACAAACTCTGTCACTCTGTAGTGATTACACTGCACTCTGTCACTCTGTAGTGATTACACCTCACACTGTCATTCTGTAGTGATTACATCACACTCTGTCACTCTGTAGTGATTACACCGCACTCTGTCACTCTGTAGTGATTACACCTCACACTGTCATTCTGTAGTGATTACACCACACTCTGTTACTCTGTAGTGATTACACCGTACTCTCTCTCTCTGTAGTGATTACACCGCACTCTCTCTCTCTGTAGTGATTACACCGCACTCTGTCACTCTGTAGTGATTACACCGCACTCTGTCGCTCTGTAGTGATTACACCGCACTCTGTCGCTCTGTAGTGATTACACCGCACTCTGTCGCTCTGTAGTGATTACACCTCACTCTGTCACTCTGTAGTTATTACACTGTACTCTGTCACTCTGTAGTGATTACAACACACTCGTTCACACTCTACTGATTACGCCGCACACTGCCGCTCTGCACTGATTACGCCGCACTCTATCACACTCCACTGATGACATAAAAACATAGAAAACCTACAGCACAATACAGGCCCTTCGGCCCTCAATGCTGTGCCGAACATGTTCTTACTTTATAAGTTACCTCGGGTTCCCCATAGCCCTCTATTTTTGTAAGCTCCATGTACCCATCCAGGAGTCTCTTAAAAGACCCGACCCTATCGTATCCACCTCCACCACCATCGCTGGCAGCCCATTCCACGCACTCACCACTCCCTGTATGAAAAAACTTACCCCGACATCTCCTCTGTACCTATCTCCAAGCACCTGAAAACTGTGCCTTCTCGTGTGAGACATTTCAGCCCAGGGAAAAAGCCTCTGACTATCCCAGGCACAATGTCAGATGGAACGCCATTGAGAATACTTTCCAGCCACTTACAGTGCTCTTGGCAGTTCCCAACACAGTTTGCTAATGACATTACATGGCACTATGTACTGACAGCCATAGACTGGCACAGCCCAGAAACAGTGCCTTCCACCCTCTGTCTGCATACTGACCACCAGCTACCTATGCAGAATAAACACGCTGCTTTATGGATATCTCTGTCTTGCTGATCAGAGTGTTTGACCTTATCTGCCTCCACTCTCCCCTCAGGAAACTTGCTCCTGAATTCTACCACCATCAGCATGAGACAATTCCTCACAAACCTCCTCAAACCCTCTTCCTCATAATATTGAGGTTTTACCCTCTTGTCCTCGACACCTCTGTGATCATAAGCTTTCTTATTATCAGCAGTCATGGGAGTGCCAGTTCAATTCCTGCTGCTGTCTGCAAGCTGTCCCTGTCACTGGGTGGGTTTACTCCCGCATACCACAGAATTACGGGTTCCGGTTAGTAAGATGTGGGCATGCTAAGTTTGTGCTGGATGTGTGGTGACACCTGCGGACTGCTCAGCACACCTCGCTGATTATCTGATTTGACTCAAATGACGCTGTAAGTTTCAATGTGTTTGTGACAAATAAAACAAATCCTTATCGTTTCTCTATCTTATAATTGTATACACCTCTGTCATCAAGTCACAGTGTTGTCAAGTACGGGGACAGGCCACTTCGGCCTGGCATGTCCAAGCTAACTACGGTACTGGCCCCATTTACCCACATGTGGTGTGTAGCCCCAGGTAACACTGATCCTCCCATTGTACCAGCTCCCAAAGCATAAGAAATGCAAGCTTATCCCATCATTATGAAAGGAGGTAAAATGATAGTGAATGTATCCGCAGTGCTGGATGAGGAGTTGACGATTTGCTAGGGCCCTGACAGATCTATAAATCTTCACTGGCCACAGGGAAGTGTCAGATGAGTGGCAGAGACTACCTGTGGTCTCTATATTCCAGAAGGATAATGGCAATGAGGCAAATAATTAATGTCAGTGCCAGGTAAGCTATTGGAAATCACTTTGTGAGTCCACACTTGGAAAAGCTGGAATTCGTCAAAAAGCAGCGTACACAAAATTCAGGCAGCACCTGTGGAAGAGAATAAACAGAAACACTTTGGTCAGAGACCCTTCGCCAGGACTGAAAGTAAAGGGGGAAGAAGACCAAGCTGGCAGGTGAGACCAGGTGATGGGGAAAGGTGAGTGTGGGGTGTGGACGAATTGAAAAGATAGGAGGTGGTAGGCAGAAAAGAAAAAGACTGAAGAAGGAAGTTGATAGGAGAGTGGACCACGAGTGGAAGGGAGGGAGGAGGGGCACCAGAGGGAGGTGATGGGCAGGTGGGGTGGGGGTAAGAGAAAGGGTGAGCAGGGAGCCGGAATGAGGAAGCATAAAAGAGCGGGGGGGGGGGGGAAATTACCAGAAGTTAGAGAATTCAATTTTAATGCCATAAAGTTGGAGGCTACTCTGACTGAATATGAGGTGTTGATCCTCCAACCTGAAAGTGACATCATCGTGCTGTTTGACATTTCCACTCTTCCACAGGCTTTTTGATAAGCCATTGAATGAGAACCTGGTTCGGAAGTTGCAGACCAGAGAGAACTCATCAACTAGGGGGTCTCAGCGGGCAGTGGGGGGGCGGATCAGGAGCAAACGGGCTGTGTTTCAGATTTCAGGACATTGATTGCTGATGTGCCACAGGGATGGGCTCTGTGTCCCTTGCTGTTTGTCATGCACATCGACGCTTGGCCTGAAAATGTGAGTGTGTCCTCTGTCCTCAATCTTTTTCCTGACAGGGGCCTGAACAGTCCCTCATCAGCCAGTACTACCTCATCCTGCTAGCCTTTCCCTCCACTCTAACCGGTACAGGAAGGAGGTAGAGAGCCGAGAGGCATGGTGTCAAAACAACATTTACCTCAATGACAGCAAAACAAAAGAGCAGGTCATTGATTTCAGGAACTGGGCCAAGTACATGCCCATTGCCCCCACCCCCTCACCCCCACCCCCAATCTGGTGGAGATGGCGCAGATGATTGAGAGCTTGAAGACTGAGAGGATTCACCCTGTCTGAGCCCCTCACGATTCTCTCCCCCTCTATAGAGTTACTGCTCGATCTCATAGAGCAGGGGTCCCCAACCTTTTTTGCACTGCGGACTGGTCTAATATTGACAATATCCTTGCGGACCTGCCGATTTTTTTTTTTCCCTGAAAATCATTTTTGACGATTCTGTTCGGGGGGGGGGGTGTTAATCACGACCAGAATATGGGTGATAAGTGGCTAAATCACTCAATTTCATTTCTAAAAGGGTTTATCTAATGAATTTAATATTAAACACACAGCGCATATTTTCCTCGCATGAATATAGTGATAAGTCAATTAGCAGGGGAGGACAGGGGAGCTTGAAGTAAGTGTTGAACGAACTTCCACTAGAAGTGGTAGAGGCAGGTTCGATATTATCATTTAAAGTTAAATTGGATAGGTATATGGGCTGAGTGCAGGTCGGTGGGACTAGGTGAGAGTAGCGTTCGGCACGGATCAGAAGGGCAAAGATGGCTTGTTTCCGCGCTGTAATTGTTATATGGTTATATAAGTAAATCAATAGCATCATAATATTTTAAGTAACGTTTGGATATTAAACACACAGCACATATTTCCCCCATATGAACATATAAAATCATTGCAACGCACCAATATCGCTGAATCAGTGGGAGCCCTGGGCTTGTTTCCCTGCAACATCGAGGGGTGATGGGAGACAGCGATACTCGAACGGGATTCCTTATGTCCAGTCTATTCCGCGATTTAGTTTTCGTTGCATCCATTGCAGAGATATGTTGGAAATGGAAGCAACGTTTTCAGTGCTTTCATGGCTATCTCAGGATATTCAGCCTTGACTTTGATCTAGAATGCCGGCAGATATGTTATGTCAAACATACTTTTCAGCCCACCGCCATTTGCAAGCTCGAGGAGTTGACCTCCTTCCCGCGCTGACATGGATGACGCGCGGGTCATGACCTCGCATGTTAATGGCTCAACAGTGGCTGTGACAGGGAATGAAGAAAGGGAGGTTGGCTCACAAATAGAGAAAGCTTGGAGACAATGAAAAAGGGAGGATAGGCAGGTGATAGAGAAGGGACGCGTTCAGACCGACGGTTTGAGATGTGTCTATTTTAATGCGAGGAGTATTATGGATAAAGCGGATGAGCTTAGAGCATGGATCAGTACTTGGAGCTATGATGTTGTGGCCATTACAGAGACTTGGATGTTGTAGGGGCAGGAATGGCTACTTCAAGTGCCAGGATTTAGATGTTTCAGAAAGGACAGGGAGGGAGGCAAAAGAGGTGGGGGCGTGGCACTGTTGATCAGAGATAGTGTAACTGCGGCAGAAAAGGAGGAAGTCATGGAGGGATTGTCTACGGAGTCTCTGTGGGTGGAAGTTAGGAATAGAAAGGATTCAATAAGTCTGTTGGGTGTTTTTTTTATAGACCACCCAATGGTAACAGGGACATCGAGGAGCAGATAGGGAGACAGATTCTGGAAAGGAGCAATAATAACAAGGTTGTTGTGGTGGGAGATTTTAATTTCCCAAATATTGATTGGCGTTACCCTAGAGTGAGGAATTTAGAAGGGGTGAAGTTTCTTAGTGTGTTCAGGAAGGTTTCTTGACGCAATATTTAGAGGAGAGGCTGTACTTGATCTGGTACTGGGAAATGAACCTTGTCAGGTCTCTCAGTGGGAGAGTATTTGAGAGATAGTGATCACAATTCTATCTCTTTTACCATAGCATTGGAAGGGATAGGAACAGACAAGTTAGGGAAATATTTAATTGGAGTAAGGGGAAATATGAGGCTATCAGGCAGGACCTTGGAAGCATAAATTGGAAATAAATGTTCTCAGGGAAATGTACGGAAGAAATGTGGCAAATATTCAGGGGATATTTGCGTGGAGTTCTGCGTAGATATGTTCCAATGAGACGGAAAGGATGGTAGGGTACAGGAACTGTGATGTACAAAGGCTGTTGTAAATCCAGTCAAGAAGAAAAGAAAAACAAAAAGTTCAAAAAACTAGATAATGATAGAGATCTAGAAGATTGTAAGGCGAGCAGGAAGGAGCTTAAGAATGAAATTAGGAGAGTCAGAAGGGGCCATGAGAAGGCCTTGGCAGACAGATTCAGGAAGACCCCAAGGCATTCTACAAATACGTGAAGAGCAAGAGGATAAGATGTGAAAGAATAGGACCAATCAAGTGCGACAGTGGAGAAGTGTGTACAGAACCGGAAGAGATAGCAGAGGTGCTTAATGAATACTTTGCTTCAGTATTCACTATGGAAAAGGATCTTGGTGATTGTAGGGATGACTTACAGCGGACTGAAAAGCTTGAGCATGTAGATATTAAGGAAGAGGATGTGCTGGAGCTTTTGGAAAGCATCAAGTTGGATAAGTCACCGGGACCGGATGGGATGTACCCCAGGCTACTGTGGGAAGCGAGGGAGGAGATTGCTGAGCCTCTGGCGATGATCTTTGCATCATCAATGGGGACGGGAGAGGTTCTGGAGGATTGGAGGGTTGTAGATGTTGTTCCCTTATTCAAGAAAGGGAGTAGAGATAGCCCAGGAAATTATAGGCCAGTGAGTCTTACTTCAGTGGTTGGTAAATTGATGGAGAAGATCCTGAGAGGCAGGATTTATGAACATTTGGAGAGGCATGATATGATTAGGAATAGTCAGAATGACTTTTCAAAGACAGATCGTGCCTTATGAGCCTGATTGAATTTTTTGATGATGTAACTAAACACATTGATGAAGGAAGAGCAGTAGATGTAGTGTATATGGATTTCAGCAAGGCATTTGATAAGGTACCCCAAGCAAGGCTTATTGAGAAAGGAGGCATGGGATCCAAGGGGACATTGCTTTGTGGATCCAGAACTGGCTTGCAAACAGAAGGCAAAGAGTGGTTGTAGACGAGTATATTCTGCGTGGAGGCCGGTGACCAGTGGTGTGCCTCAGAGATCTGTTCTGGGACCCCTTCTCTTCGTGATTTTTATAAATGACCTGGATGAGGAAGTGGAGGGATGGGTTAGTAAATTTGCTGATGACACAAAGGTTGGGGGTGTTGTGCATAGTGTGGAGGGTTGTCAGAGGTTACAGTGGGACATTGATAGGATGCAAAAGTGGGCTGAGAAGTGGCAGATGGAGTTCAACCCAGTTAAGTGTGAGGTGGTTCATTCTGGTAGGTCAAATATGATGGTAGAATATAATATTAATGGTAAGATTCTTGGCAGTGTGGAGGGTCAGAGGGATCTTGGGGTCCAAGTCCATAGGACACTCAAAGCTGCTGTGCAGGTTGACTCTGTGGTTAAGAAGGCATATGGTGCATTGGCCTTCATCAATGGTGGGATTGAGGTTAAGAGCCAAGAGGTAATGTTGCAGCTATATAGGACCCTGGTCAGGCCCCACTTGGAGTACTGTGCTCAATTCTGGTCGCCTCACTATAGGAAGGACGTGGAAACCATAGAGAGGGTGCAGAGGAGATTTACAAGGATGTTGCCTGGATTGGGGAGCATGCTTTATGAGAATAGGTTGAGTGAACTCGGCCTTTTCTCCTCGGAGCGACAGAGGATGAGAGGTGACCTGATAGAGGTGTACAAGATAATGAGAGGCATTTATCATGTGGATAGGCAGAGTCTTTTTCCCAGGGCTGAAATGGCTAGCACGAGAGAGAATAGTTTTAAGCTGCTTGGAAGCAGGTACAGAGGAGGTGTCGGGGTAAGTTTTTAACGCAGAGAGTGGTGAGTGCATGGAATGGGCTGTTGGCGGTGGTGGTGGAGTTGGAAATGCTAGGGTCTTTACAGAGACTCCTGGATGGACACATGAAGCTTATAAAAATAGAGGGCTATGGGTAAGCCTCAGTAGTTCTAAGGTAGCGACGTGTTCAGCACAGCTTTGTGGGCCGAAGGGTCTGTATTGTGCTGTAGGTTTTCTATGTTTCAATCATTCTTAGTGACAAGTGAAGTGCTGGAAGATTGGAGGATAGCTAATGTTATTCTGCTGTTTAAGAAAGGCTCTAAAACTAAACCAGGTTATTATAGCTGGTGGGTCTGATATCAGCAGTGGGAAATTTGTTGGAAGATAAATTTAAGGGACTGGATATATGAGTATCTGGATAGACATGGACTGATTAAACATGGCTTTGTACGTGGTATGTTATGTCTAAACAACCTTATAGTTTTTTGAGGAAGTTACCAGGAAAGTTGAAGAAGTCTGGGCAGTGGACGTTGTCTACATGGACTTCAGTAAGGCATTTGAGAAGGTCCTGCAAGAGAGGTTGGTCAAGAAGTTTCGGTCACCAGGCATTCAGGATGAGCTGATAACTTGGAGTAGACATTGGCTTTGTGGGAGAAGCCAGAGTGGTTGTAGATGGTCAACTTCTTTCCCCATTCTCCTGAGCTGTGTAAGTTCTTCTGTCGCCTCTCGACTTCCTCAAAACTACCTGGCCATCCACCTATTTTCATATCGTCTGCAAATTTTGCAACAAAGCCATCAATTCCATCATCCAAATCATTGACAAATGTGTATCAGAATCCTTCCCAACACACCCCTGTGAAAGACCACTAATCACCGGCAGCCTGCCAGAAAAGGCTACCTTTATTCCCACCCTTTGCTTCCTGCCAATCAACCACAGCTGTATCCATGCTAAAATCTTTCCTGTAATACCATGGGCTCCTTGCTTGTAAGCAGCTTCATGTGTGGCACCTTGCCAAAGGACTTCTAAAAATCCAAGTACACAAAGTAAACCGATTCTCCTTTGTCTATCCTGCTTGTTGTTTCTTCAAAGCATTCCAACAGATTTGTCAGGCAAGATTTTCCCTTCAGGAAACCAGACCCTGTCCTATTTTAAACAAGAGAAAATCTGCAGATGCTGGAAATCTTGACAACACACACAAAATGCTTGAGGAACTCAGCAGGCCAGGCAGCATCTATGGAAAAAAGTACAGTCAACGTTTTGACTCTTTTCCATAGATGCTGCCTGGCCTGCTGTGTTCCTCCATGGTTTTGTGTGTGTGGCCTACTTCATGATGCTGCTCCAACTACCCTGAGACCTCCAACAGTCAGCTCCAACCACTGAGCTCAGGGTAATTGACCTGTAAATTCCTTTCTTCTGCCTCTCTACTTTCTTGAAGAGTGGAGAAGAAAAGAAAAGCTTACCAAAGGTTCACAAAACTAGGTAACGATAGAGATGTAGAAGATTATAAGGCTAGTAGGAAGGAGCTTAAGAATGAAATGGAAATGCCTTGGCAGACAGGGTTAAGGAAAACCCCAAGGCATTCTACAAGTATGTGAAGAGCAAGAAGATAAGACGTGAAAGAATAGAACCAATCAAGTGTGACAGTGGAAAAGTGTGTATGGAACTGGAGGAGATGGCAGAGGTACTTAATGAATATTTGCTTCAGTATTCACTACGGAAAAGAATCTTGGTGATTGTAGGGATGACGTACAGCGGACTGAAAAGCTTGAGCATGTAGATATTAAGAAAGAGGATGTGCTGGAGCTTTTGGAAAGCATCAAGTCAGAGAAGCCACTGGGAATGGAACCAGATGTACCCCAGGCTACTGTGGGAGGTGAGGGAGTAGAATGTTGAGCCTCTGGCAATAATCTTTGCATCATCAATGAGGATGGGAGAGGTTCCAGAGGATTGCGGATGTTGTTCCCTTATTCAAGAAAGGGAGTAGAGATAGCCCGAGTAATTATAGACCAATGAGTCTTACTTCAGTGGTTGGTAAGTTGATGGAGAAGATCCTGAGAGGCAGGATTTATGAAAATTTGGAGAGGCATAATATGATTAGGAATAGTCAGCATGGTTTGTCAAAGACAGATCGTGCCTTATGAGCCTGATTGAATTTTTTGAGAATGTGACTAAACACATTGATGAAGGAAGAGCAGTAGATGTAGTGTATATGGATTTCAGCAAGGCATTTGATAAGGTACCCCATGCAAGGCTTATTGAGAAAGTATGGAGGCATGGGATCCAAGGGGACATTGCTTTGTGGATCCAGAACTGGCTTGCCTAGAGAAGGCAAAGAGTGGTTGTAGATGGGTCATATTCTGCATGGAGGTCGGTGACCAGTGATGTGCCTCAGGGATCTGTTCTGGGACCCCTACTCTTCGTGATTTTTATAAATGACCTGGATGAGGAAGTGGAGGGATGTGTTAGTAAATTTGCTGATGACACAAAGGTTGGGGGTGTTGTGGATAGTGTGGAGGGCTGTCAGAGGTTACAGCGGGACATTGATAGGATGCAAAACTGTGCTGAGAAGTGGCAGATGGAGTTCAACACAGATAAGTGTGAGATGGTTCATTTTGGTAGGTCAACTATGATGGCAGAATATAGTATTAATGGTAAGACTCTTGGCAGTGTGGAGGATCAGAGGGATCTTGGGGTCCAAGTCCATAGGACACTCAAAGCTGCTGTGCGGGTTGACTCTGTGGTTAAGAAGGCATATGGTGCATTGGCCTTCATCAATCGTGGGTTTGAATTTAGGAGCCGAGAGGTAATGTTACAGCTCCATAGGACCCTGGTCAGGCCCCACTTGGAGTACTGTGCTCAGTTCTGGTCACCTCACTACAGGAAGGATGTGGAAACCATAGAAAGGGTGCAGAGGAGATTTACAAAGATGTTGCCTGGATTTGGGAGCATGCCTTATGAGAAAAGTTTGAGTGAACCCGACCTTTTCTCCTTGGAGCGACAGAGGATGAGAGGTGACTTGATAGAGGTGTATAAGATGATGAGAGACATTGATCGTGTGGATAGTCAGAGGCTTTTCCCCAGGGCTAAAATGGCTAGCACAGGAGGGCACAGTTTTAAAGTGGTTGGAATTAGGTACAGAGGAGACGTCTGTGATAAGTCTTTTGCGCAGAGAGTGGTGAGTGCATGGAATGGGCTGCCGGCGATGGTGGTGGGGGCGGATATGATAGTCTTTTAAGATTCTCTTGGACATAGTCATACTTTATTGATCCCGGGTGAAGTTGGTTAAATTTCCATGTTAAAGCTCCATGTACATGGAGCTTAGAAAAATAGAGGGCTATGGGTAACCCTCAATAATTTCTAAGGTAAGGACATGTTTGGGACAGCATTGTGGGCTGAAGGAGCTGTATTGTGCTGTAGGTTTTCTATGTTTTATGTTTCTAACTGTAGGAATGGTGATGTTAAACACTAAGCTGTACTCAATAAACAGCATCCTGGCAAATGTACTTGTATTGTCCCGGTGCCTATCAGCTTGTTCAGGTCAGACTCTGCTGAACATTGGAAGCTGGCATTTACCCATGAAGTGCCACTTTTTCTACACCGGGAACCCTTGCTTACGAGATCAGTAGGAGGCTCATTTATCACAGCACCGCCACGGCGGAGGTGGCACCGGAGGTGAGGGAGAGAGGCCGGCGTCCTGCTGAGGTTGAGATGGCGTACTAATGGGCCGCTGCTCCCTAGCGTACTCCTGGTTAACTTTCAGTCCCTGGACAGTAAGCTGTGGGAACTGAGAGCCAGAATCTCTTATCAGCGGGAAACAAAGGAATGTAACGTTTTCTGCTTTGTGTAGACCTGGCTGACGGAGGAGATACCGGATCACCATATACCATATCCGGGTGGACAGTTCAAAAATCTCTCTGGGAAGAGTAAAGGAGGAGAGGTATGTTTCACGGTCAATAATGTTTGGTGCGACCCCTGGAATGTGCAAGCCCTCAAATCCTTTTATTCCCCAGATCTGGAGTACCTGGTGCTGCTGTGTAGGCCTTTCTGGCTGCCCAGGAAGGTCACAGCTGATATCATAACAGCGGTGTACATTCCACTGCAGGCTGACACTGACCTGGCTCTCAAGGAACTGTACGAGGCCATCAACATGCTGGAGACTGCACACCCAGAGGCTGCCCTCATCGTTGCTGGTGACTTTAATAGATCGTCGCTCTCTAAAATCTCTCCAAAATTTTGCCAACACATCCAGGTGAAGACACGTGAGATAGCACACTCAACCACTGCTACTCTCCCCTTCTGCAATGTTTACAAAATGCCCCTCTGCCCACCGTTTGGAAAATCAGATCAATCGTCCATCTTGCTTCTGCTGAGGTACAGGCAGCAGCTGAAACAAGAGGCAGTCATAGTTAAAACCATCCAGTTGGTCCTATGCTACAGGACTGCTTTGATGACATCAACTGGAATCTCTTTCGTGATGAGGATGTCTCCAGGTTTACAGAAGGGGTCACGCGCTTCATCCGGAAGTGCATCGAGGATATTGTCCCCCAGAAATCGGTCAGGGTCTACCCAAACCAGAAACCCTGGATCAACAGTTCTGTGTGAGCAGCACTTATCGCGCGAGACAGAGCTGACATTGCCGGTAATCAGCAGGAGCCTCAAGAAATGCAGCTACGATCTGTGCAAAGTCATGAAGGCAGTGAAATGACAATACAGGGACAAGATCCGGACACAACTCTCCACCGACAACACATACAGCTTATGCAAGGTCTGCACATCATCGCAGACTTCAAAGCTAAGCACAGTGGTGCTGCTGACATTGCCACCTCTCTCCCAGATGAGGTAAATCTTTTTTACGCTTGTTTCGATGTGGCCAACACTGAGCCCGCGAGGAGAGCCACTGAGGCGACTTGCACCTTGGTCGTCTCTGAGGCTGAAGTACGCAGATGTTTCCAACGAGTGGACAGTCACGAGGCTGCGGGACCGGACGGCGTCCCAGGGCGGGTACTCAGGATGTGCGTGGCACAACTGGCAGGTGTGTTTACAGACATTTTTAATCTCTCCCTCTCCCAGTGTAGAGTGCCCTCCTGCTTCAAAACATCCACCGTTATTCCTGTACCTAGGAAACCAAGGTAACATGCCTGAACGACTAGCGTCCTGTCGCACTCACCTCGATAGTAAGCAACTGCTTTGAGAGGCTGGTCAAGGATTACATCTGCAGCTTGCTACCACCCACACTGGGCCCCCTACAATTCGCCTACCGACACAACCGCTCGACAGATGACGCAATAGCCTCTGTTCTACACACCGTGCTTACACTTCTGGAGAAGAAGGATGCTTATGTGAGAATGCTGTTCTTGAACGACAGTTCAGCATTCAACATCATAATTCCCTCCAGGCTCGACAAGAAGCTTAAAGACCTCAGTCTTCAGCTTACCTTGTACAGCTGATTCCTGTACACTGCTCCAATCTGTTAATTAAACTTGCTGACGACACTACACTGATTGACCTATTCTCAAATAATAATGTGGCAGCCTACAGAGATGAAGTCATCACCCTGACACAGTGGTGTCAAGAAAACAACTTCTCCCTCAATGTTGCAAAAACAAAGGAGCTGGTTGTGGACTCCAGGAGGAATGGAGATGGGCTAGCCCTTATTGACATTAATGAATCTGGGGTTGAGAGGGTGAACAGCTCTAAGTTCCTTGGCATACAATACACCGAGGATCTCACGTGATCTGTACATACCAGCTGGGTCACAACAGCACCTCTTTCACCTCAGACAGTTGAGGAAGTTTGGCATGAGTCTCCAAATCCTAAGAACTTTCTACAGGGGAACAATTGAGAGCATCCTGACTGTCTGCATCGCTGCCTGGTATGGGAACTGTACTTCCCTCAATTACAGGATTCTGCAGAGAGTGATGTGGACAGCCTAGCACAGCTGTAGATGTGAACTTCCCACTATTCAGGACATTTACAAAGACAGGTGCATAAAAAGGGCCCAAAAGATCATTGGGGAATAGTGTTATCCCAACCACAAACTGTTCCTGCTGCTACCGTCCAGGAAACGGTACCGCAGCATAAAAGCCAGGACCAACAGACTCCGGGACAGCTTCTTCCACCAGGCCATCAGACTGATTAATTCATACTGATACAGTTGTATTTCTATGTTATATTGAGTATCCCATTGTACATACTATTTAGTACAAATTACTATAAATTGCACATTGCACATTTAGATGGAGATGTAACATAAAGATTTTTACTCATGTATGTGAAGGATGTAAGAAATATGGTTAATTCAATTCTATGCTAAGGCTGCATGAAAAGCCAATTAAGATCGTGTCTGCTATTGACCGATTATGGAAATAGGCAAATTGCAGTGGGTCCAGATCCTGGCTGAGGAAGGAGTTGATTCTAGCCATAACTAACATTTCAAAACATTTCATCACCATAGATTGAGTGCTACGTTGGAAGGACAAACCAACGTAGAACATACAGGGTTAATGGTAAGGCACTGAGGAGTGCAGTGGAACAGAGGGATCTGGGAATACAGATACAAAATTCCCTAAACGTGGCGTCACAGGGTCGAAAGGAGAGCTTTTGGTACATTGGCCTTTATTAATCAAAGTATTGAGTATAAGAGCTGGAATGTTATGATGAGGTTGTATAAGGCATTGGTGAGGCCGAATCTGGAGTATTGTGTTCAGTTTTGGTCACCAAATTACAGGAAGGATATAAATAAGGTTGAAAGAGTGCAGAGAAGGTTTACAAGGATGTTGCCGGGACTTGAGAAACTCAGTTACAGAGAAAGGTTGAATAGGTTGGGACTTTATTCCCTGGAGCGTAGAAGAATGAGGGGAGATTTGATAGAGGTATATAAAATTATGATGGGTATAGATAGAGTGAATGCAAGCAGGCTTTTTCCACTGAGGCAAGGGGAGAAAAAAACCAGAGGACATGGGTTTAGGGTGAGGGGGGAAAAGTTTAAAGGGAACATTGGGGGGGGGGGCTTCTTCACACAGAGAGTGGTGGGAGTATGGAATGAGCTGCCAGATGAGGTGGTAAATGCGGGTTTTTTAACACTTAAGAATAAATTGGACAGATACATGGATGGGAGGTGTATGGAGGGATATGGTCTGTGTGCAGGTCAGTGGGACTAGACAGAAAATGGTTAGGCACAGCCAAGAAGGGCCAAAGGGCCTGTTTCTGTGCTGTAGTTTCTATGGTATGGTTTCTATGGTTACTGGACGATCATCATTAAGGCAGCTCACCCTGCTGTTCTTGAGTACCAGAGTAACTGTTGCCCTTTTGAAGCAGGGAGGAACTTCTGACTATAGTAATGAGAAATTGAACACCCCCACCAGTTGGTTGGCAAAGGTTAACAGGTACTCTATCGGAGTCGGTGGGTGAAATGGTTAGAGCCTCTGTACGATGGGATACTTGACCATTCTGGAGCAACTGGACATAAGACTGCTGATGTGAGTCGAGTATAACCTTGGGTGATCAAGTGCAGAGCTGGGAATTCAAATAAACAGGATATTCAGCCCCTGGGACCAGGAGGGAGGAAGCAACTGAGGGTAAATCGTGAGCCCTGATAACAGGGAGCAAAGAGGACTGTTAGACTCGTACTGAGATAATTGACATGTCTTTTAAACGATTGATCATGTACTGACTGTGGGATGCCAAACAAAGTTATGTGAAGTTGTTTGTCTTGCAGCATAATTATGAGCTTGGTATAACCTGAAAATCAGAGTTCTGGTGGTGGCGGAGACTGCTGCAGACTCTCCATGATATCATGTTAATAAGCTCTTAAAACAAATCTCGAAGTCACTCTGGTGTTCTTCGTGTTTCCACGACAGGGCGGGTTAGGGTTCACTTTGTGAGGGTTCACCCTCTTGAAAGCCTGACGTCAGCCTCCAAGACAGAGATCACAGTGTCACCTGGTGCTGTAGGGATCCTCATAGCTTTAACTTTATTCTCCCTTTCAAAGCCAGCATAAAAGGCATTGAGTTCATCTTGGAGTAAAGCATCACCACCATTCATGATTTGTTGGGTTTCTCTTTGTAGGAAGTAATGGACTGCAATCCCTGCCAGAGTTGACGTGCATCCAATGTCACCTCCAGCCTTGCACGGAATTGTTCCTTCACTCTTGAAATAGCCCGCCGCAAGTCGTACCTGGCTTTCTTGTACAGACCTGGGTCACCAGACTTGAATGCCACAGATCTAGCCCTCAACAGATGACTATAGGAGGAAGAGGGATGTTCTGTTGAAGTTTATAAGATGGCAGTGTGGCCTAATTTGGAGAATTGTGTGCAGGGTCAGTCACCTACCTGGTTCATCCAGGACCTGTGATTTAGGTATGCACAATAAGTTCTTATGGACACACACTCATCCTCACGGGTTTAATGAAGTCAGTGACAGCTGCAGCAGACTCACTCAGACTCAAAGCCGAATCCCTGAATACAGTCCAGTCCACTGATTCAAAGCAATCCTGTAGGCGCTCCTTGTCCGTACCTTCTTGGTCCTCACTACTGATACTGTGGTCTTCAGTCTCTGCCTATACTTAGGAGTAAAAGTACAGGCAAAGTGTGGGTGTGTAAGTGCTCTTAATGGTGGTGTACCAATGGTCCAGTGTGTTGGTTCCTCTGATTCTACAAGTCATTTGTTGTTAATAATTATTTTTGCTGGCCTGGCTTTCAAGCTAGCACATTGCGGGTCTGTGGTATAATCCCTTCAGAGTGATTGGCAGAACTCAAAAATTAGAAAGGTGCAATGTGAATTCAGTGGATGAGCCCCCTCCCCCTTATGTCCCCGTGCTCCAAGGAAAAAAAATTGGAGCCCCCAATTTCTCCCTCAGTCCCTCACGTGTAGGCAACATGTTTGTAAATATTTCCTGTTGTAGGGTGACCTCCCCATCTCCTCCCATCTATCACCTCCCAGCTCCTCACATCATCCACCTCACCCACATATTCCTTCCTCTGGTTTTCCTCCCCATCTCCTTCCCTTTATTCCACGCTCCACTGTGCTCTCCTCTCAGATTCCATCATCTTCAGACCGCTAAGCTTCTGACATCACCCACCCGCACCCCGCAATCCACACATCAGCAGCCAACTCCTGTCCTTCTACTAACCCCTCTGTATGTGGATTATCATTAAGAAAACCCATGGTACATTGGCCTTCATAAATCAAAGGTTTGTCCACAGGAGATGGGATGTTCTGTTGAAGTTTATAAGACATCGGTGTGACCTAATTTGGAGTATTCTGTGTAGTTTCAGTCAACTACCTACTGAAAAGATGTAAACAAGGTTGAAAGAGTACAGCGAATACTTACAAGCATGTTGCTGAGTCTGGAGGACATGAGTTATAAGGAAAGATTGAGTGGAGTAGGACTTTATTCCTTGGAACATACAAGATTGTGGGGAGATTTGCTGGAGGTATGCGCAATTCTGAGGGGTATAGATAGAGTAAATGCAAGCAGCCCTTTCCACTGAGGTTGGGGGAAACTACAATTAGAGGTCATGGGTCAGGAGTACATTCAGCCAGAGACTCATTCCACCGAGATGCAACACAGAGCGTCATAGGAAGTCATTCCTGCCTGTGGCCATCAAACTTTACAACTCCTCCCTTGGAGGGTCAGACACCCTGAGCCAATAGGCTGGTCCTGGACTTACTTCCTGGCATAATTTACATATTACTATTTAACTATTTATGGTTTTATTACTATTTATTATTTATGGTGCAACTGTAATGAAAACCAGTTTCCCCCGGGATCAGTAAAGTGTGACTGTGACTAGAAGGGTGAAAGGCTGAAGTGAACATGAGAGGAATCTTCTTCACTCAGAGGGTCGTGAGAATGTGGAATGAGCCACCAGCACAACTGGTGTGTGCAGGCTTGATGACAACTTTTAAGAGCTGTTTGGAAAGCGATGTGGATGAGAGAAGAATGACGTGCCTTAGTCCGGGTGCAGGGCAATGGGACTAAACAGTTTAAATGGCTTGGTACGGACTAGACGGACCAAGGGGCCTGTTTCCGTGCTGTACGTTCCTCTGGTTTATGATTATATTTCCCTTCTACCTTTCAGTGGTCTCAACATGAAACAACTGTTGATTCTCTCTTACAGATGCAGCCTGGGTTTCTCACACACTTTGTGTGTTTCTGTCTGACCCCACTGGGTTTATCCCACACTTTGTGTGATGCCCCAATATCTGAAGTTTGATATCTCAGGGAGATTTTTTGTGCTCTCCCTGTTTTCAGTCTTCACTGGTGATTGTTTTTCGGTTAAATACCTGCGTATTTAACTGAAAAACAGTCAGGGACAGTCAGCATGGCTTTGTGAAGGGCAGATCGTGTCTAACAAGCCTGATTGAGTTCTTTGAGGAGGTGACCAGACATATTGATGAGGGTAGTGCAGTGGATGTGATCTATATGAATTTTAGTAAGGCATTTGACAAGGTTCCACACGGTAGGCTTATTCGGAAAGTTAGAAGGCATGGGATCCAGGGAAGTTTGGCCAGGTGAATTCAGAATTGGCTTGCCTGCAGAAGGCAGAGGGTCGTGGTGGAGGGAGTACATTCAGATTGGAGGATTGCGACTAGTCGTGTCCCACAAGGATCTGTTCTGGAACCTCTACTTTTCGTGACTTTTATTAACGACCTCGATGTGGGGGTAGGAGGGTGGATTGGCAAGTTTGCAGATGACACAAATGTTGGTGGTGTTGTAGATAGTGCAGAGGATTGTCAAAGATTGCAGAGAGACATTCGTAGGATGCAGAAGTGGGCTGAGAAGTGGAAGATGGAGTTCAACCTGGAGAAATGTGAGGTGGTGCACTTTGGAAGGACAAACTCCAAGGCAGAGTACAAAGTAAATGGCAGGATACTTGGTAGTGTGGAGGAGCAGAGGGACCTGCGGGTACATGTCAACAGATCCCTGAAAGTTGCTTCACAGGTGGATAGGGTAGTTAAGAAAGCTTATGGGGTGTTAGCTTTCATAAGTCGAGGGATAGAGTTTAAGAGTCGCGATGTAATGATGCAGCTCTATAAATCTCTGGTTAGGCCACACTTGGAGAACTGTGTCCAGTTCTGGTCGCCTCACTACAGGAAGGATGTGGAAGCATTGGAAAGGGTACAGAGGAGATTTACCAGGATGCTGCCTGGTTTAGAGAGTATGGATTATGATCAGAGATTAAGGGAGCTAGGGCTTTACTCTTTGGAGAGAAGGAGGATGAGAGAAGACATGACAGAGGTGTACAAGATAATAAGAGGAATAGATAGAGTGGATAGCCAGCGCCTCTTCCCCAGGGCACCACTGCTCAATACAAGAGGACATGGCTTTAAGGTAAGGGGTGGGAAGTTCAAGAGGGATATTAGAGAAAGGTTTTTTACTCAGAGAGTGGTTGGTGCGTGGAATGCACTGCCTGAGTCAGTGGTGGAGGCAGATACACCAGTGAAGTTTAAGAGACTACCAGACAGGTATATAGAGGAATTTAAGGTGGGCGCTTATATGAAAGGCAGGATTTGAGGGTCAGCACAACATTGTGGAGCAAAGGGCCTGTACTGTGCTGTACTATTCTATGTTTTATGTATACCTCAGATAATCATCTGGCTGACTACTTGTCATGTTCCACAGCTCCCAGCCCTGGAGTTCTGCGGACATCAGCGACAGCAGTGGTGGTCAACACTCAGCCTGACGGCCACAACACTGCTCCTGTTCCCTTTGAAGAACCAAGAGTCCAAATCTAAAGCTTAACATGATAATTTATTTTGGATTAAAGATATAAGCATCTGCATTAAATTTCCAGATATTGTGAATGAAAACTTCTGAGTCAAACCATTCACTTGGCTTTCAGTGCATCTCAACAACATGGCATAAAGTGCAGTAGCAGTGACATTGTGGCAGACACTGTCTGATAGAAGTGACGTGACGAAACCTTCATTCTCTCAGGGACTGCATCGTTTGTCTGCAAATCGTCACATCACTTCAACACATGGAGGAGTGGCCATTAATTTTAAAATGTTAAATTCTTATCCACACAGGAAGAAACGAAACAGGTCAACAAATGCTACAGAAGAAGTGCCAGACAAAACTGTCCTTGCATGGCACTAGGGAACTGCCGTGAACACTGACGTCAGGGAGTGATGGGTCAGAGGTGAGGATGCGGATACTCATTGACGGTGACCACCCAGAAAATGGCTTCACCAGCCAGTGAATACAAACAGAAACCCCCACACCCACCGACACTGACACAGAAAAACCCCCACACCCACTGACACCGATAGAGAAACACCTCACACCCACTGAACCACCGACACAGAAATACCCCACACCCACTGAACCACCGAAACAGAAACACCCCACACCCACTGAACCTCCTACACAGAAACACCTCACACCCACTGACACCAAAAGAGAAACACCCCACACACACTGACACCTACACAGAAACACCTCACACCCACTGACACCTACACAGAAACACCCCAGACCCACTGACACCGACACAGAAACACCTCACACCCACTGACACCTACACAGAAACACCCCAGACCCACTGACACCTACACAGAAACACCCCAGACCCACTGACACCGACACAGAAACACCTCACACCCACTGACACCTACACAGAAACACCCCAGACCCACTGACACCGACACAGAAAAACCCGACACCCACTGACACCTACACAGAAACACCCCACACCCACTGAACCACCTACACAGAAACACCTCACACCCACTGACACCTACACAGAAACACCCCACACCGACTGAACTACCTACACAGAAACACCCCACACCCACTGACACCTACACAGAAACACCCCACACCCACTGACACCGACACAGAAACACCCCACACCCACTGACACCGACACAGAAACAGCTCACACCAACTGACACCCACACAGAAACACCCCCCACACACTGACAGCCAAACGGAAACACCCTACACCCACTGACACCTACACAGAATCACCCCACACCCACTGACACCGATAAACACCTCACACCCACTGAACCACCGACACAGAAACACGTCACACCCACTGAACCACCTACAGAGAAACACCCCACACCCACTGACACCTACACAGAAACACCCCACACCCACTGAACCACCGACACAGAAACACCCCACACCCACTGAACCACCGACACAGGAACACCCCACACCCACTGAACCACCTACACAGAAACACCTCACAACCACTGACACCGATAGAGAAACACCCTACACCCACTGACACCTACACCGAAACACACCACACCCACTGAACCACCGACACAGAAACACCCCAAACCCACTGAACCACCCACAAACACCCCACACCCAATTCCACTTACACAGAAACACCCCACACACACTGAACCACCGACACAGAAACACCCCACACCCACTGACAAATACACAGAAACTCCACACACCCACTGACACCTACACGGACACACCCACACCCACTGACACTGACACAGAAACACCCCATACCCACTGACACCTACACAGAAACACCCCACACCCACTGACACCGACACAGTAACACCCCACACCCACTGACACTGAAACACCCTACACCCACTGACACCTACACGGAAACACCCTACACCCACTGACACCTACACAGAAACACCCCCCCACACACTGACAGCTACACAGAAACACCCCACACACACTGACCGCCAAAACAGATACACCCCACACCCCCTGACACCTGCACAGAAACACCTCACACCCACTGAACCACGTACACAGAAACACCCCACACCCACTGACACCTACACAGAAACACCCCACACCCACTGACACCGACACAGTAGCACCCCACACCCACTGACACTGAAACACCCTACACCCACTGACACCTACACGGAAACACCCTACACCCACTGACACCTACACTGAAACACCCCACACCCACTGAACCACCGACACAGAAACACCTCACACCAAATGACACCCACACAGAAACACCCCCCCACACACTGACAGCTACACAGAAACACCCCACACACACTGACCGCCAAAACAGATACACCCCACACCCCCGACACCTGCACAGAAACACCTCACACCCACTGAACCACGTACACAGAAACACCCCACAACCACTGACACCTACACAGAAACACCCCACACCCACTGACACCTACACAGCAACACATCACACCCACTGACACCGACACAGAAACACCCCACACCCACCTACGCCGAAACACCCCACACCCACTGACACCGACACAGTAATACCCCACACCCACTGACACCGACACAGTAATACCCCACACCCACTGACACCGACACAGTAACACCCCACACCGACTGACACCTACACAGAAATACCTCACACCCACTGAGAAATACACAGAATCACCCACACCCAATGACACCAACACAGAAACACACCCACCCACTGACACAGAAACACCCCACACTCACTGATACCTACACAGAAACACCTCACACCAACTGACACCTACACAAATACACGCCACAGCCACTGAACCAAGTACACGGAAACACCCCACAGCCACTGAACTACCTACATAGAAACACCCCACACCCATTGAGACCTACACAGAAACACCCCACACCCACTGAACCATCCACAAACACCCCACACCCAATTACACCTACACAGAAACACCACACACCCACTGATACCTACACAGAAACACCCCACGCCCACACAGAAACACTCCACACCCACGGAACCACCTACACAGAAACAACCCACACCCACTCACACTGACACAGAAACACCCCACACACACTGACACCTACATAGAAACACCCCACACCCACTGACACCTACACGGAAACACCCCACACCGACTGACACCTACACAGCAACAGATCACACCCACTGATAGCTACAAAGAAACACCCACCACCCACTGACACCTACACAGAAACACCCCACACCCAGTGAACAACCTACACAGAAACACACAACACCCACTCACACCTAAATAGAAACACCCCACACCCACTGACACCTACACGGAAACACCCCACAACCACTGACACCTACACGGAAACACCCTACACCCACTGACATCTACACCGAAACTCCCCACACCCACTGAACCACTGACAAAGAAACATCCCACACCCATTAACACCGACACAGAAACACCCCACACCCACCAACAAAGAAACACCCCACACCCACTGACACCTACACGGAAACACCCGACACCCACTGACACCTACACCGAAACACCCCTCACCCACTCAACCACCGGCACAGAAACACCCCAAACCCACTGAACCACCCACAAACACCCCACACACAATCCCACCTACACAGAAACACCCCACACCCACTGACACAGAAACACCCCACACCCACTGACACCTACACGGAAACACCCTACACCCACTGACACCTACACAGAAATACCTCACACTGACTGACATCCACACAGAAACACCTCACACCAACTGACACCCACACAGAAACACACCCGCACACACTGACAGCTACACAAAAACACCCCACACCCACTGAAACACCGACACAGAAAAACCCCGTACCCACTGACACCTACGCAGAAACACCCCACAACAACTGACAACTACACCGAAAGACACCACACCCACTGAACCACTGACAAAGAAGCATCCCACACCCACTGACACCGACACAGAAACACCCCACACCCACTGACACCTACACAGAAACACCGCACACCCACTGAACCACCTACACAGAAACACCCCACACCCACTGACACTGACACAGAAACACCCCACACACACTGACACCTACACAGAAACACCCCACACCCACGGAACCACCTACACAGAAACACCCCACACCCACTGACACTGACACAGAAACACCCCACACACACACCTACACAGAAACACCCAACACCCACTGAACCACCTACACAGAAACACTCCACACCCACACAGAAACACCCCACACCCACTGACAGCTACACAGAAACACCCCACACCCACGGAACCACCTACACAGAAACCCACACCCACTCACACTGACACAGAAACACCCCACACACACTGACACCTACATAGAAACACCCCACACCCACTGACACCTACACGGAAACACACCACACCCAATTCCACCTACACGGAAACACGCTACACCCACTGACATCTACACCGAAAGACACCACACCCACTGAACCACCGACACAGAAACATCCCACACCCACTGACACCGACACAGAAACACCACACACCCACTGACGCCTACAAAGAAACACCCCACACCCACTGACACCTAGACAGAAACACCCCACACACACTGACACCTACACAGCAACACATCACACCCACTGACGCCTACAAAGAAACACCACACACCCACTGCACCTAGACAGAAACACCCCACACACACTGACAAATACAGAGAAACACCCCACACCCAGTGAACCACCAACACAGAAACACACAACACACACTTACATCTAAATAGAAACACCCCACACCCACCAACAAAGAAACACCCCACACCCACTGACACCTACACGGAAACACCCGACACCCACTGACACCTACACCGAAACACCCCACACCCACTCAACCACCGACACAGAAACACCCCAAACCCACTGAACCACCCACAAACACCCCACACCCAATTCCACCTACACAGAAACACCCCACACCCACTGACACCTACACAGAAATACCTCACACTGACTGACATCTACACAGAAACACCTCACACCAACTGACACCCACACAGAAACACACCCGCACACACTGACAGCTACACAGAAACACCCCACACACACTGACTACCAAAACAGATACACTCCACACTCCCTGACACCTGCACAGAAACACCTCACACCCACTGAACCACGTACACAGAAACACCCCCCACACCCACTGACACCTACACAGAAACACCGCACACCCACTGAACCACGTACACAGAAACACCCCACACCCACTGACACCTACACAGAAACACCCCACACCCACTGAACCACCTACACAGAAACACCCCACACCCACTGACAGCTACACAAAAACACCCCACACCCACTGAAACACCGACACAGAAAAACCCCGTACCCACTGACACCTACGCAGAAACACACCACACACACTGACAACTGCACCGAAAGCAACCACACCCACTGAACCACCGACACAGCAACACATCACACCCACTGACGCCTACAAAGAAATACCACACACCCACTGACACCTAGACAGAAACACCCCACACACACTGACAAATACAGAGAAACACCCCACACCCAGTGAACCACCAACACGGAAACATCCCACACCCACTCACACCTACACAGAAACTCCACACACCCACTGACACCTACACAGAAACACCTCACACCACCTGACACCCACACAGAAACACCCCCGCACACACTGACAGCTACACAGAAACACCCCACACACACTGACTACCAAAACAGATACACTCCACACTCCCTGACACCTGCACAGAAACACCTCACACCCACTGAACCACGTACACAGAAACACCCCACACCCACTGACACCTACACAGAAACACCGCACACCCACTGAACCACCTACACAGAAACACTCCACACCCACACAGAAACACCCCACACCCACTGACAGCTACACAGAAACACCCCACACCCACGGAACCACCTACACAGAAACAACCCACACCCACTCACACTGACACAGAAACACCCCACACACACTGACACCTACATAGAAACACCCCACACCCACTGACACCTACACAGCAACAGATCACACCCACTGACGGCTACAAAGAAACACCCACCACCCACTGACACCTACACAGAAACACCCCACACCCAGTGAACCACCTACACAGAAACACACAACACCCACTCACACCTAAATAGAAACACCCCACACCCACTGACACCTACACGGAAACACACCACACCGACTGACACCAACACAGAAACACCCCACACCCACTGACACCTACACGGAAACACCCCACACCCACTGACACCTACACGGAAACACCCTACACCCACTGACATCTACACCGAAACTCCCCACACCCACTGAACCACCGACACAGAAACACCCCAAACCCACTGAACCACCGACAAACACCCCACACCCAATTCCATCTACACAGAAACACCCCACACCCACTGAAACACCGACACAGAAAAACCCCGTACCCACTGACACCTACGCAGAAACACCCCACAACAATTGACAACTACACCGAAAGACACCACACCCACTGAACCACTGACAAAGAAACATCCCACACCCACTGACACCCACACAGAAACACCCCACACCCACGGAACCACCTACACAGAAACAACCCACACCCACTCACACTGACACAGAAACACCCCACACACACTGACACCTACATAGAAACACCCAACACCCACTGACACCTACACAGCAACAGATCACACCCACTGATGGCTACAAAGAAACACCCACCACCCACTGACACCTACACGGAAACACCTCACACCCACTGAACCACGTACACAGAAACACCCCACACCCACTGACACTGACACAGAAACACCGCACACCCACTGAACCACGTACACAGAAACACCCCACACCCACTGACACAGAAACACCGCACACCCACTGAACCACCTACACAGAAACACTCCACACCCACACAGAAACATCCCACACCCACTGACAGCTACACAGAAACACCCCACACCCACGGAACCACCTACACAGAAACAACCAACACTGACTGACACAGAAACACCCCACACCCACTGACACCTACACGGAAACACCCCACACCCACTGACACCTACACGGAAACACCCTACACCCACTGACATCTACACCGAAACTCCCCACACCCACTTAACCACCGACACAGAAACACCCCAAACCCACTGAACCACCCACAAACACCCCACACCCAATTCCACCTACACAGAAGCACACCACACACACTGACAACTACACCGAAAGACACCACACCCACTGAACCACCGACACAGAAACACCACACACCCACTGACGCCTACAAAGAAACACCCCACACCCACTGACGCCTACAAAGAAACACCCCACACCCACTGACACCTAGACAGAAACACCCCACACACACTGACACCTACACAGCAACACATCACACCCACTGACGCCTACAAAGAAACACCACACACCCACTGACACCTAGACAGAAACACCCCACACACACTGACAACTACAGAGAAACACCCCACACCCAGTGAACCACCAACACAGAAACACTCCACAGCCACTGAACCACCTACACGGAAACACACAACACACACTTACATCTAAATAGAAACACCCCACACCCACTGACACCTACACGGAAACACCCCACACCCACCAACAAAGAAACACCCCACACCCACTGACACCTACACGGAAACACCCCACACCCACTGACACCTACACGGAAACACCCGACCCCACTGACACCTACACCGAAACACCCCACACCCACTCAACCACCGACACAGAAACACCCCAAACCCACTGAACCACCCACAAACACCCCACACCCAATCCCACCTACACAGAAACACCCCACACCCACTGACACCTACACGGAAACACCCTACACCCACTGACACCTACACAGAAATACCTCACACTGACTGACATCTACACAGAAACACCTCACACCAACTGACACCCACACAGAAACACACCCGCACACACTGACAGCTACACAAAAACACCCCACACCCACTGAAACACCGACACAGAAAAACCCCGTACCCACTGACACCTACGCAGAAACACCCCACAACAACTGACAACTACACTGAAAGACACCACACCCACTGAACCACTGACAAAGAAACATCCCACACCCACTGACACCGACACAGAAACACCCCACACCCACTGACACCTACACAGAAACACCGCACACCCACTGAGCCACCTACACAGAAACACCCCAGACCCACTGACACTGACACAGAAACACCCCAAACCCACTGAACCACCCACAAACACCCCACACCCAATCCCACCTACACAGAAACACCCACACCCACTGACACAGAAACACCCCACACCCACAGACACCTACACGGAAACACCCTACACCCACTGACACCTACACAGAAACACCTCACACCAACTGACACCCACACAGAAACACACCCGCACACACTGACAGCTACACAAAAACACCCCACACCCACTGAAACACCGACACAGAAAAACCCCGTACCCACTGACACCTACGCAGAAACACCCCACAACAACTGACAACTACACCGAAAGACACCACACCCACTGAACCACCGACACAGAAACACCCCACACCCACTGACACTGACACAGAAACACCCCACACACACTGACACCTACACAGAAACACCCCACACCCACTGACACTGACACAGAAACACCCCACACACACTGACACCTACACAGAAACACCCCACACCCACTGACACTGACACAGAAACACCCCACACACACTGACACCTACACAGAAACACCCAACACCCACTGACACCTACACAGCAACAGATCACACCCACTGATGGCTACAAAGAAACACCCACCACCCACTGACACCAACACAGAAACACCTCACACCCACTGAACCACGTACACAGAAACACCCCACACCCACTGACACCTACACAGAAACACCGCACACCCACTGAACCACCTACACGGAAACACACCACACCGACTGACACCAACACAGAAACACCCCACACCCACTGACACCAACACGGAAACACCCCACACCCAATTCCACCTACACGGAAACACCCTACACCCACTGACATCTACACCGAAAGACACCACACCCACTGAACCACCGACACAGAAACATCCCACACCCACTGACACCGACACAGAAACACCACACACCCACTGACGCCTACAAAGAAACACCACACACCCACTGCACCTAGACAGAAACACCCCACACACACTGACAAATACAGAGAAACACCCCACACCCACTGAAACACCGACACAGAAAAACCCCGTACCCACTGACACCTACGCAGAAACACACCACACACACTGACAACTGCACCGAAAGCAACCACACCCACTGAACCACCGACACAGCAACACATCACACCCACTGACGCCTACAAAGAAATACCACACACCCACTGACACCTAGACAGAAACACCCCACACACACTGACAAATACAGAGAAACACCCCACACCCAGTGAACCACCAACACGGAAACATCCCACACCCACTCACACCTACACAGAAACTCCACACACCCACTGACACCTACACAGAAACACCTCACACCACCTGACACCCACACAGAAACACCCCCGCACACACTGACAGCTACACAGAAACACCCCACACACACTGACTACCAAAACAGATACACTCCACACTCCCTGACACCTGCACAGAAACACCTCACACCCACTGAACCACGTACACAGAAACACCCCACACCCACTGACACCTACACAGAAACACCGCACACCCACTGAACCACCTACACAGAAACACTCCACACCCACACAGAAACACCCCACACCCACTGACAGCTACACAGAAACACCCCACACCCACGGAACCACCTACACAGAAACAACCCACACCCACTCACACTGACACAGAAACACCCCACACACACTGACACCTACATAGAAACACCCCACACCCACTGACACCTACACAGCAACAGATCACACCCACTGACGGCTACAAAGAAACACCCACCACCCACTGACACCTACACAGAAACACCCCACACCCAGTGAACCACCTACACAGAAACACACAACACCCACTCACACCTAAATAGAAACACCCCACACCCACTGACACCTACACGGAAACACACCACACCGACTGACACCAACACAGAAACACCCCACACCCACTGACACCTACACGGAAACACCCCACACCCACTGACACCTACACGGAAACACCCTACACCCACTGACATCTACACCGAAACTCCCCACACCCACTGAACCACCGACACAGAAACACCCCAAACCCACTGAACCACCGACAAACACCCCACACCCAATTCCATCTACACAGAAACACCCCACACCCACTGAAACACCGACACAGAAAAACCCCGTACCCACTGACACCTACGCAGAAACACCCCACAACAATTGACAACTACACCGAAAGACACCACACCCACTGAACCACTGACAAAGAAACATCCCACACCCACTGACACCCACACAGAAACACCCCACACCCACTCACACTGACACAGAAACACCCCACACACACTGACACCTACATAGAAACACCCAACACCCACTGACACCTACACAGCAACAGATCACACCCACTGATGGCTACAAAGAAACACCCACCACCCACTGACACCTACACGGAAACACCTCACACCCACTGAACCACGTACACAGAAACACCCCACACCCACTGACACTGACACAGAAACACCGCACACCCACTGAACCACGTACACAGAAACACCCCACACCCACTGACACAGAAACACCGCACACCCACTGAACCACCTACACAGAAACACTCCACACCCACACAGAAACATCCCACACCCACTGACAGCTACACAGAAACACCCCACACCCACGGAACCACCTACACAGAAACAACCAACACTGACTGACACAGAAACACCCCACACCCACTGACACCTACACAGAAACACCCCACACCCACTGACACCTACACGGAAACACCCCACACCCACTGACACCTACACGGAAACACCCTACACCCACTGACATCTACACCGAAACTCCCCACACCCACTTAACCACCGACACAGAAACACCCCAAACCCACTGAACCACCCACAAACACCCCACACCCAATTCCACCTACACAGAAGCACACCACACACACTGACAACTACACCGAAAGACACCACACCCACTGAACCACCGACACAGAAACACCACACACCCACTGACGCCTACAAAGAAACACCCCACACCCACTGACGCCTACAAAGAAACACCCCACACCCACTGACACCTAGACAGAAACACCCCACACACACTGACACCTACACAGCAACACATCACACCCACTGACGCCTACAAAGAAACACCACACACCCACTGACACCTACACGGAAACACCCGACCCCACTGACACCTACACCGAAACACCCCACACCCACTCAACCACCGACACAGAAACACCCCAAACCCACTGAACCACCCACAAACACCCCACACCCAATCCCACCTACACAGAAACACCCCACACCCACTGACACCTACACGGAAACACCCTACACCCACTGACACCTACACAGAAATACCTCACACTGACTGACATCTACACAGAAACACCTCACACCAACTGACACCCACACAGAAACACACCCGCACACACTGACAGCTACACAAAAACACCCCACACCCACTGAAACACCGACACAGAAAAACCCCGTACCCACTGACACCTACGCAGAAACACCCCACAACAACTGACAACTACACTGAAAGACACCACACCCACTGAACCACTGACAAAGAAACATCCCACACCCACTGACACCGACACAGAAACACCCCACACCCACTGACACCTACACAGAAACACCGCACACCCACTGAGCCACCTACACAGAAACACCCCAGACCCACTGACACTGACACAGAAACACCCCAAACCCACTGAACCACCCACAAACACCCCACACCCAATCCCACCTACACAGAAACACCCACACCCACTGACACAGAAACACCCCACACCCACAGACACCTACACGGAAACACCCTACACCCACTGACACCTACACAGAAACACCTCACACCAACTGACACCCACACAGAAACACACCCGCACACACTGACAGCTACACAAAAACACCCCACACCCACTGAAACACCGACACAGAAAAACCCCGTACCCACTGACACCTACGCAGAAACACCCCACAACAACTGACAACTACACCGAAAGACACCACACCCACTGAACCACCGACACAGAAACACCCCACACCCACTGACACTGACACAGAAACACCCCACACACACTGACACCTACACAGAAACACCCCACACCCACTGACACTGACACAGAAACACCCCACACACACTGACACCTACACAGAAACACCCCACACCCACTGACACTGACACAGAAACACCCCACACACACTGACACCTACACAGAAACACCCAACACCCACTGACACCTACACAGCAACAGATCACACCCACTGATGGCTACAAAGAAACACCCACCACCCACTGACACCAACACAGAAACACCTCACACCCACTGAACCACGTACACAGAAACACCCCACACCCACTGACACCTACACAGAAACACCGCACACCCACTGAACCACCTACACGGAAACACACCACACCGACTGACACCAACACAGAAACACCCCACACCCACTGACACCAACACGGAAACACCCCACACCCAATTCCACCTACACGGAAACACCCTACACCCACTGACATCTACACCGAAAGACACCACACCCACTGAACCACCGACACAGAAACATCCCACACCCACTGACACCGACACAGAAACACCACACACCCACTGACGCCTACAAAGAAACACCACACACCCACTGCACCTAGACAGAAACACCCCACACACACTGACAAATACAGAGAAACACCCCACACCCACTGAAACACCGACACAGAAAAACCCCGTACCCACTGACACCTACGCAGAAACACACCACACACACTGACAACTGCACCGAAAGCAACCACACCCACTGAACCACCGACACAGCAACACATCACACCCACTGACGCCTACAAAGAAATACCACACACCCACTGACACCTAGACAGAAACACCCCACACACACTGACAAATACAGAGAAACACCCCACACCCAGTGAACCACCAACACGGAAACATCCCACACCCACTCACACCTACACAGAAACTCCACACACCCACTGACACCTACACAGAAACACCTCACACCACCTGACACCCACACAGAAACACCCCCGCACACACTGACAGCTACACAGAAACACCCCACACACACTGACTACCAAAACAGATACACTCCACACTCCCTGACACCTGCACAGAAACACCTCACACCCACTGAACCACGTACACAGAAACACCCCACACCCACTGACACCTACACAGAAACACCGCACACCCACTGAACCACCTACACAGAAACACTCCACACCCACACAGAAACACCCCACACCCACTGACAGCTACACAGAAACACCCCACACCCACGGAACCACCTACACAGAAACAACCCACACCCACTCACACTGACACAGAAACACCCCACACACACTGACACCTACATAGAAACACCCCACACCCACTGACACCTACACAGCAACAGATCACACCCACTGACGGCTACAAAGAAACACCCACCACCCACTGACACCTACACAGAAACACCCCACACCCAGTGAACCACCTACACAGAAACACACAACACCCACTCACACCTAAATAGAAACACCCCACACCCACTGACACCTACACGGAAACACACCACACCGACTGACACCAACACAGAAACACCCCACACCCACTGACACCTACACGGAAACACCCCACACCCACTGACACCTACACGGAAACACCCTACACCCACTGACATCTACACCGAAACTCCCCACACCCACTGAACCACCGACACAGAAACACCCCAAACCCACTGAACCACCGACAAACACCCCACACCCAATTCCATCTACACAGAAACACCCCACACCCACTGAAACACCGACACAGAAAAACCCCGTACCCACTGACACCTACGCAGAAACACCCCACAACAATTGACAACTACACCGAAAGACACCACACCCACTGACACCTACACAGCAACAGATCACACCCACTGATGGCTACAAAGAAACACCCACCACCCACTGACACCTACACGGAAACACCTCACACCCACTGAACCACGTACACAGAAACACCCCACACCCACTGACACTGACACAGAAACACCGCACACCCACTGAACCACGTACACAGAAACACCCCACACCCACTGACACAGAAACACCGCACACCCACTGAACCACCTACACAGAAACACTCCACACCCACACAGAAACATCCCACACCCACTGACAGCTACACAGAAACACCCCACACCCACGGAACCACCTACACAGAAACAACCAACACTGACTGACACAGAAACACCCCACACCCACTGACACCTACACAGAAACACCCCACACCCACTGACACCTACACGGAAACACCCCACACCCACTGACACCTACACGGAAACACCCTACACCCACTGACATCTACACCGAAACTCCCCACACCCACTTAACCACCGACACAGAAACACCCCAAACCCACTGAACCACCCACAAACACCCCACACCCAATTCCACCTACACAGAAGCACACCACACACACTGACAACTACACCGAAAGACACCACACCCACTGAACCACCGACACAGAAACACCACACACCCACTGACGCCTACAAAGAAACACCCCACACCCACTGACGCCTACAAAGAAACACCCCACACCCACTGACACCTAGACAGAAACACCCCACACACACTGACACCTACACAGCAACACATCACACCCACTGACGCCTACAAAGAAACACCACACACCCACTGACACCTAGACAGAAACACCCCACACACACTGACAACTACAGAGAAACACCCCACACCCAGTGAACCACCAACACAGAAACACTCCACAGCCACTGAACCACCTACACGGAAACACACAACACACACTTACATCTAAATAGAAACACCCCACACCCACTGACACCTACACGGAAACACCCCACACCCACCAACAAAGAAACACCCCACACCCACTGACACCTACACGGAAACACCCCACACCCACTGACACCTACACGGAAACACCCGACCCCACTGACACCTACACCGAAACACCCCACACCCACTCAACCACCGACACAGAAACACCCCAAACCCACTGAACCACCCACAAACACCCCACACCCAATCCCACCTACACAGAAACACCCCACACCCACTGACACCTACACGGAAACACCCTACACCCACTGACACCTACACAGAAATACCTCACACTGACTGACATCTACACAGAAACACCTCACACCAACTGACACCCACACAGAAACACACCCGCACACACTGACAGCTACACAAAAACACCCCACACCCACTGAAACACCGACACAGAAAAACCCCGTACCCACTGACACCTACGCAGAAACACCCCACAACAACTGACAACTACACTGAAAGACACCACACCCACTGAACCACTGACAAAGAAACATCCCACACCCACTGACACCGACACAGAAACACCCCACACCCACTGACACCTACACAGAAACACCGCACACCCACTGAGCCACCTACACAGAAACACCCCAGACCCACTGACACTGACACAGAAACACCCCAAACCCACTGAACCACCCACAAACACCCCACACCCAATCCCACCTACACAGAAACACCCACACCCACTGACACAGAAACACCCCACACCCACAGACACCTACACGGAAACACCCTACACCCACTGACACCTACACAGAAACACCTCACACCAACTGACACCCACACAGAAACACACCCGCACACACTGACAGCTACACAAAAACACCCCACACCCACTGAAACACCGACACAGAAAAACCCCGTACCCACTGACACAGAAACACCCCACACACACTGACACCTACACAGAAACACCCCACACCCACTGACACTGACACAGAAACACCCCACACACACTGACACCTACACAGAAACACCCCACACCCACTGACACTGACACAGAAACACCCCACACACACTGACACCTACACAGAAACACCCAACACCCACTGACACCTACACAGCAACAGATCACACCCACTGATGGCTACAAAGAAACACCCACCACCCACTGACACCAACACAGAAACACCTCACACCCACTGAACCACGTACACAGAAACACCCCACACCCACTGACACCTACACAGAAACACCGCACACCCACTGAACCACCTACACAGAAACACCCCACACCCACTGACACTGACACAGAAACACCCCACACACACTGACACCTACACAGAAACACCCCACACCCACTGACACTGACACAGAAACACCCCACACACACTGACACCTACACAGAAACACCCCACACCCACTGACACTGACACAGAAACACCCCACACACACTGACACCTACACAGAAACACCCAACACCCACTGACACCTACACAGCAACAGATCACACCCACTGATGGCTACAAAGAAACACCCACCACCCACTGACACCAACACAGAAACACCTCACACCCACTGAACCACGTACACAGAAACACCCCACACCCACTGACACCTACACAGAAACACCGCACACCCACTGAACCACCTACACGGAAACACACCACACCGACTGACACCAACACAGAAACACCCCACACCCACTGACACCAACACGGAAACACCCCACACCCAATTCCACCTACACGGAAACACCCTACACCCACTGACATCTACACCGAAAGACACCACACCCACTGACACTGACACAGAAACACCCCACACACACTGACACCTACACAGAAACACCCAACACCCACTGACACCTACACAGCAACAGATCACACCCACTGATGGCTACAAAGAAACACCCACCACCCACTGACACCAACACAGAAACACCTCACACCCACTGAACCACGTACACAGAAACACCCCACACCCACTGACACCGACACAGAAACACCACACACCCACTGATGCCTACAAAGAAACACCACACACCCACTGCACCTAGACAGAAACACCCCACACACACTGACAAATACAGAGAAACACCCCACACCCACTGACACTGACACAGAAACACCCCACACACACTGACACCTACACAGAAACACCCCACACCCACTGACACTGACACAGAAACACCCCACACACACTGACACCTACACAGAAACACCCCACACCCACTGACACTGACACAGAAACACCCCACACACACTGACACCTACACAGAAACACCCAACACCCACTGACACCTACACAGCAACAGATCACACCCACTGATGGCTACAAAGAAACACCCACCACCCACTGACACCAACACAGAAACACCTCACACCCACTGAACCACGTACACAGAAACACCCCACACCCACTGACACCTACACAGAAACACCGCACACCCACTGAACCACCTACACAGAAACACCCCACACCCACTGACACTGACACAGAAACACCCCACACACACTGACACCTACACAGAAACACCCCACACCCACTGACACTGACACAGAAACACCCCACACACACTGACACCTACACAGAAACACCCCACACCCACTGACACTGACACAGAAACACCCCACACACACTGACACCTACACAGAAACACCCAACACCCACTGACACCTACACAGCAACAGATCACACCCACTGATGGCTACAAAGAAACACCCACCACCCACTGACACCAACACAGAAACACCTCACACCCACTGAACCACGTACACAGAAACACCCCACACCCACTGACACCTACACAGAAACACCGCACACCCACTGAACCACCTACACAGAAACACCCCACACCCACTGACACTGACACAGAAACACCCCACACACACTGACACCTACACAGAAACACCCCACACCCACTGACACTGACACAGAAACACCCCACACACACTGACACCTACACAGAAACACCCCACACCCACTGACACTGACACAGAAACACCCCACACACACTGACACCTACACAGAAACACCCAACACCCACTGACACCTACACAGCAACAGATCACACCCACTGATGGCTACAAAGAAACACCCACCACCCACTGACACCAACACAGAAACACCTCACACCCACTGAACCACGTACACAGAAACACCCCACACCCACTGACACCTACACAGAAACACCGCACACCCACTGAACCACCTACACGGAAACACACCACACCGACTGACACCAACACAGAAACACCCCACACCCACTGACACCAACACGGAAACACCCCACACCCAATTCCACCTACACGGAAACACCCTACACCCACTGACATCTACACCGAAAGACACCACACCCACTGAACCACCGACACAGAAACATCCCACACCCACTGACACCGACACAGAAACACCACACACCCACTGACGCCTACAAAGAAACACCACACACCCACTGCACCTAGACAGAAACACCCCACACACACTGACAAATACAGAGAAACACCCCACACCCAGTGAACCACCAACACAGAAACACTCCACAGTCACTGACACCTACACAGAAACACCCCACACCCACTGACAACTGCACCGAAAGCAACCACACCCACTGAACCACCGACACAGCAACACATCACACCCACTGACGCCTACAAAGAAATACCACACACCCACTGACACCTAGACAGAAACACCCCACACACACTGACAAATACAGAGAAACACCCCACACCCAGTGAACCACCAACACGGAAACATCCCACACCCACTCACACCTACACAGAAACTCCACACACCCACTGACACCTACACAGAAACACCTCACACCACCTGACACCCACACAGAAACACCCCCGCACACACTGACAGCTACACAGAAACACCCCACACACACTGACTACCAAAACAGATACACTCCACACTCCCTGACACCTGCACAGAAACACCTCACACCCACTGAACCACGTACACAGAAACACCCCACACCCACTGACACCTACACAGAAACACCGCACACCCACTGAACCACCTACACAGAAACACTCCACACCCACACAGAAACACCCCACACCCACTGACAGCTACACAGAAACACCCCACACCCACGGAACCACCTACACAGAAACAACCCACACCCACTCACACTGACACAGAAACACCCCACACACACTGACACCTACATAGAAACACCCCACACCCACTGACACCTACACAGCAACAGATCACACCCACTGACGGCTACAAAGAAACACCCACCACCCACTGACACCTACACAGAAACACCCCACACCCAGTGAACCACCTACACAGAAACACACAACACCCACTCACACCTAAATAGAAACACCCCACACCCACTGACACCTACACAGCAACAGATCACACCCACTGACGGCTACAAAGAAACACCCACCACCCACTGACACCTACACAGAAACACCCCACACCCAGTGAACCACCTACACAGAAACACACAACACCCACTCACACCTAAATAGAAACACCCCACACCCACTGACACCTACACGGAAACACACCACACCGACTGACACCAACACAGAAACACCCCACACCCACTGACACCTACACGGAAACACCCCACACCCACTGACACCTACACGGAAACACCCTACACCCACTGACATCTACACCGAAACTCCCCACACCCACTGAACCACCGACACAGAAACACCCCAAACCCACTGAACCACCGACAAACACCCCACACCCAATTCCATCTACACAGAAACACCCCACACCCACTGAAACACCGACACAGAAAAACCCCGTACCCACTGACACCTACGCAGAAACACCCCACAACAATTGACAACTACACCGAAAGACACCACACCCACTGAACCACTGACAAAGAAACATCCCACACCCACTGACACCCACACAGAAACACCCCACACCCACGGAACCACCTACACAGAAACAACCCACACCCACTCACACTGACACAGAAACACCCCACACACACTGACACCTACATAGAAACACCCAACACCCACTGACACCTACACAGCAACAGATCACACCCACTGATGGCTACAAAGAAACACCCACCACCCACTGACACCTACACGGAAACACCTCACACCCACTGAACCACGTACACAGAAACACCCCACACCCACTGACACTGACACAGAAACACCGCACACCCACTGAACCACGTACACAGAAACACCCCACACCCACTGACACAGAAACACCGCACACCCACTGAACCACCTACACAGAAACACTCCACACCCACACAGAAACATCCCACACCCACTGACAGCTACACAGAAACACCCCACACCCACGGAACCACCTACACAGAAACAACCAACACTGACTGACACAGAAACACCCCACACCCACTGACACCTACACAGAAACACCCCACACCCACTGACACCTACACGGAAACACCCCACACCCACTGACACCTACACGGAAACACCCTACACCCACTGACATCTACACCGAAACTCCCCACACCCACTTAACCACCGACACAGAAACACCCCAAACCCACTGAACCACCCACAAACACCCCACACCCAATTCCACCTACACAGAAGCACACCACACACACTGACAACTACACCGAAAGACACCACACCCACTGAACCACCGACACAGAAACACCACACACCCACTGACGCCTACAAAGAAACACCCCACACCCACTGACGCCTACAAAGAAACACCCCACACCCACTGACACCTAGACAGAAACACCCCACACACACTGACACCTACACAGCAACACATCACACCCACTGACGCCTACAAAGAAACACCACACACCCACTGACACCTAGACAGAAACACCCCACACACACTGACAACTACAGAGAAACACCCCACACCCAGTGAACCACCAACACAGAAACACTCCACAGCCACTGAACCACCTACACGGAAACACACAACACACACTTACATCTAAATAGAAACACCCCACACCCACTGACACCTACACGGAAACACCCCACACCCACCAACAAAGAAACACCCCACACCCACTGACACCTACACGGAAACACCCCACACCCACTGACACCTACACGGAAACACCCGACCCCACTGACACCTACACCGAAACACCCCACACCCACTCAACCACCGACACAGAAACACCCCAAACCCACTGAACCACCCACAAACACCCCACACCCAATCCCACCTACACAGAAACACCCCACACCCACTGACACCTACACGGAAACACCCTACACCCACTGACACCTACACAGAAATACCTCACACTGACTGACATCTACACAGAAACACCTCACACCAACTGACACCCACACAGAAACACACCCGCACACACTGACAGCTACACAAAAACACCCCACACCCACTGAAACACCGACACAGAAAAACCCCGTACCCACTGACACCTACGCAGAAACACCCCACAACAACTGACAACTACACTGAAAGACACCACACCCACTGAACCACTGACAAAGAAACATCCCACACCCACTGACACCGACACAGAAACACCCCACACCCACTGACACCTACACAGAAACACCGCACACCCACTGAGCCACCTACACAGAAACACCCCAGACCCACTGACACTGACACAGAAACACCCCAAACCCACTGAACCACCCACAAACACCCCACACCCAATCCCACCTACACAGAAACACCCACACCCACTGACACAGAAACACCCCACACCCACAGACACCTACACGGAAACACCCTACACCCACTGACACCTACACAGAAACACCTCACACCAACTGACACCCACACAGAAACACACCCGCACACACTGACAGCTACACAAAAACACCCCACACCCACTGAAACACCGACACAGAAAAACCCCGTACCCACTGACACCTACGCAGAAACACCCCACAACAACTGACAACTACACCGAAAGACACCACACCCACTGAACCACCGACACAGAAACACCCCACACCCACTGACACTGACACAGAAACACCCCACACACACTGACACCTACACAGAAACACCCCACACCCACTGACACTGACACAGAAACACCCCACACACACTGACACCTACACAGAAACACCCCACACCCACTGACACTGACACAGAAACACCCCACACACACTGACACCTACACAGAAACACCCAACACCCACTGACACCTACACAGCAACAGATCACACCCACTGATGGCTACAAAGAAACACCCACCACCCACTGACACCAACACAGAAACACCTCACACCCACTGAACCACGTACACAGAAACACCCCACACCCACTGACACCTACACAGAAACACCGCACACCCACTGAACCACCTACACAGAAACACCCCACACCCACTGACACTGACACAGAAACACCCCACACACACTGACACCTACACAGAAACACCCCACACCCACTGACACTGACACAGAAACACCCCACACACACTGACACCTACACAGAAACACCCCACACCCACTGACACTGACACAGAAACACCCCACACACACTGAACCCTACACAGAAACACCCAACACCCACTGACACCTACACAGCAACAGATCACACCCACTGATGGCTACAAAGAAACACCCACCACCCACTGACACCAACACAGAAACACCTCACACCCACTGAACCACGTACACAGAAACACCCCACACCCACTGACACCTACACAGAAACACCGCACACCCACTGAACCACCTACACGGAAACACACCACACCGACTGACACCAACACAGAAACACCCCACACCCACTGACACCAACACGGAAACACCCCACACCCAATTCCACCTACACGGAAACACCCTACACCCACTGACATCTACACCGAAAGACACCACACCCACTGACACTGACACAGAAACACCCCACACACACTGACACCTACACAGAAACACCCAACACCCACTGACACCTACACAGCAACAGATCACACCCACTGATGGCTACAAAGAAACACCCACCACCCACTGACACCAACACAGAAACACCTCACACCCACTGAACCACGTACACAGAAACACCCCACACCCACTGACACCGACACAGAAACACCACACACCCACTGACGCCTACAAAGAAACACCACACACCCACTGCACCTAGACAGAAACACCCCACACACACTGACAAATACAGAGAAACACCCCACACCCACTGACACTGACACAGAAACACCCCACACACACTGACACCTACACAGAAACACCCCACACCCACTGACACTGACACAGAAACACCCCACACACACTGACACCTACACAGAAACACCCCACACCCACTGACACTGACACAGAAACACCCCACACACACTGACACCTACACAGAAACACCCAACACCCACTGACACCTACACAGCAACAGATCACACCCACTGATGGCTACAAAGAAACACCCACCACCCACTGACACCAACACAGAAACACCTCACACCCACTGAACCACGTACACAGAAACACCCCACACCCACTGACACCTACACAGAAACACCACACACCCACTGACGCCTACAAAGAAACACCACACACCCACTGCACCTAGACAGAAACACCCCACACACACTGACAAATACAGAGAAACACCCCACACCCACTGACACTGACACAGAAACACCCCACACACACTGACACCTACACAGAAACACCCCACACCCACTGACACTGACACAGAAACACCCCACACACACTGACACCTACACAGAAACACCCCACACCCACTGACACTGACACAGAAACACCCCACACACACTGACACCTACACAGAAACACCCAACACCCACTGACACCTACACAGCAACAGATCACACCCACTGATGGCTACAAAGAAACACCCACCACCCACTGACACCAACACAGAAACACCTCACACCCACTGAACCACGTACACAGAAACACCCCACACCCACTGACACCTACACAGAAACACCACACACCCACTGACGCCTACAAAGAAACACCACACACCCACTGCACCTAGACAGAAACACCCCACACACACTGACAAATACAGAGAAACACCCCACACCCACTGACACTGACACAGAAACACCCCACACACACTGACACCTACACAGAAACACCCCACACCCACTGACACTGACACAGAAACACCCCACACACACTGACACCTACACAGAAACACCCCACACCCACTGACACTGACACAGAAACACCCCACACACACTGACACCTACACAGAAACACCCAACACCCACTGACACCTACACAGCAACAGATCACACCCACTGATGGCTACAAAGAAACACCCACCACCCACTGACACCAACACAGAAACACCTCACACCCACTGAACCACGTACACAGAAACACCCCACACCCACTGACACCTACACAGAAACACCGCACACCCACTGAACCACCTACACAGAAACACCCCACACCCACTGACACTGACACAGAAACACCCCACACACACTGACACCTACACAGAAACACCCCACACCCACTGACACTGACACAGAAACACCCCACACACACTGACACCTACACAGAAACACCCCACACCCACTGACACTGACACAGAAACACCCCACACACACTGACACCTACACAGAAACACCCAACACCCACTGACACCTACACAGCAACAGATCACACCCACTGATGGCTACAAAGAAACACCCACCACCCACTGACACCAACACAGAAACACCTCACACCCACTGAACCACGTACACAGAAACACCCCACACCCACTGACACCTACACAGAAACACCGCACACCCACTGAACCACCTACACAGAAACACCCCACACCCACTGACACTGACACAGAAACACCCCACACACACTGACACCTACACAGAAACACCCCACACCCACTGACACTGACACAGAAACACCCCACACACACTGACACCTACACAGAAACACCCCACACCCACTGACACTGACACAGAAACACCCCACACACACTGACACCTACACAGAAACACCCAACACCCACTGACACCTACACAGCAACAGATCACACCCACTGATGGCTACAAAGAAACACCCACCACCCACTGACACCAACACAGAAACACCTCACACCCACTGAACCACGTACACAGAAACACCCCACACCCACTGACACCTACACAGAAACACCGCACACCCACTGAACCACCTACACGGAAACACACCACACCGACTGACACCAACACAGAAACACCCCACACCCACTGACACCAACACGGAAACACCCCACACCCAATTCCACCTACACGGAAACACCCTACACCCACTGACATCTACACCGAAAGACACCACACCCACTGAACCACCGACACAGAAACATCCCACACCCACTGACACCGACACAGAAACACCACACACCCACTGACGCCTACAAAGAAACACCACACACCCACTGCACCTAGACAGAAACACCCCACACACACTGACAAATACAGAGAAACACCCCACACCCAGTGAACCACCAACACAGAAACACTCCACAGTCACTGACACCTACACAGAAACACCCCACACCCACTGAACCACCTACACGGAAACACACAACACACACTTACATCTAAATAGAAACACCCCACACCCACCAACAAAGAAACACCCCACACCCACTGACACCTACACGGAAACACCCGACACCCACTGACACCTACACCGAAACACCCCACACCCACTCAACCACCGACACAGAAACACCCCAAACCCACTGAACCACCCACAAACACCCCACACCCAATTCCACCTACACAGAAACACCCCACACCCACTGACACCTACACAGAAACACACCCGCACACACTGACAGCTACACAGAAACACCCCACACACACTGACTACCAAAACAGATACACTCCACACTCCCTGACACCTGCACAGAAACACCTCACACCCACTGAACCACGTACACAGAAACACCCCACACCCACTGACACCTACACAGAAACACCGCACACCCACTGAACCACCTACACAGAAACACCCCACACCCACTGACACTGACACAGAAACACCCCACACACACTGACACCTACACAGAAACACCCCACACCCACTGACACTGACACAGAAACACCCCACACACACTGACACCTACACAGAAACACCCCACACCCACTGACACTGACACAGAAACACCCCACACACACTGACACCTACACAGAAACACCCAACACCCACTGACACCTACACAGCAACAGATCACACCCACTGATGGCTACAAAGAAACACCCACCACCCACTGACACCAACACAGAAACACCTCACACCCACTGAACCACGTACACAGAAACACCCCACACCCACTGACACCTACACAGAAACACCGCACACCCACTGAACCACCTACATGGAAACACACCACACCGACTGACACCAACACAGAAACACCCCACACCCACTGACACCAACACGGAAACACCCCACACCCAATTCCACCTACACGGAAACACCCTACACCCACTGACATCTACACCGAAAGACACCACACCCACTGAACCACCGACACAGAAACATCCCACACCCACTGACACCGACACAGAAACACCACACACCCACTGACGCCTACAAAGAAACACCACACACCCACTGCACCTAGACAGAAACACCCCACACACACTGACAAATACAGAGAAACACCCCACACCCAGTGAACCACCAACACAGAAACACTCCACAGTCACTGACACCTACACAGAAACACCCCACACCCACTGAACCACCTACACGGAAACACACAACACACACTTACATCTAAATAGAAACACCCCACACCCACCAACAAAGAAACACCCCACACCCACTGACACCTACACGGAAACACCCGACACCCACTGACACCTACACCGAAACACCCCACACCCACTCAACCACCGACACAGAAACACCCCAAACCCACTGAACCACCCACAAACACCCCACACCCAATTCCACCTACACAGAAACACCCCACACCCACTGACACCTACACAGAAATACCTCACACTGACTGACATCTGCACAGAAACACCTCACACCAACTGACACCCACACAGAAACACACCCGCACACACTGACAGCTACACAGAAACACCCCACACACACTGACTACCAAAACAGATACACTCCACACTCCCTGACACCTGCACAGAAACACCTCACACCCACTGAACCACGTACACAGAAACACCCCACACCCACTGACACCTACACAGAAACACCGCACACCCACTGAACCACCTACACAGAAACACTCCACACCCACACAGAAACACCCCACACCCACTGACAGCTACACAGAAACACCCCACACCCACGGAACCACCTACACAGAAACAACCCACACCCACTCACACTGACACAGAAACACCCCACACACACTGACACCTACATAGAAACACCCCACACACACTGACACCTACACGGAAACACCCCACACCAACTGACACCTACACAGCAACAGATCACACCCACTGACGGCTACAAAGAAACACCCACCACCCAGTGAACCACCTACACAGAAACACACAACACCCACTCACACCTAAATAGAAACACCCCACACCCACTCACACCTAAATAGAAACACCCCACACCCACTGACACCTACACGGAAACACCCCACACCCACTGACACCTACACGGAAAAACCCTACACCCACTGACATCTACACCGAAACTCCCCACACCCACTGAACCACCGACACAGAAACACCCCAAACCCACTGAACCACCCACAAACACCCCACACCCAATTCCATCTACACAGAAACACCCCACACCCACTGAAACACCGACACAGAAAAACCCCGTACCCACTGACACCTACGCAGAAACACCCCACAACAACTGACAACTACACCGAAAGACACCACACCCACTGAACCACTGACAAAGAAACATCCCACACCCACTGACACCGACACAGAAACACCCCACACCCACTGACACCTACACAGAAACACCGCACACCCACTGATGGCTACAAAGAAACACCCACCACACACTGACACCTACACAGAAACACACCACACCCACTGAACCACCTACACAGAAACAACCCACACCCACTCACACTGACACAGAAACACCCCACACACACTGAACCACCTACACAGAAACACTCCACACCCACACAGAAACACCCCACACCCACGGAACCACCTACACAGAAACAACCAACACCGACTGACACAGAAACACCCCACACGCACTGACACCTACACGGAAACACCCCACACCCACTGACACCTACACCGAAACACCCCACACCCACTCAACCACCGACACAGAAACACCACACACCCACTGACGCCTACAAAGAAACACCCCACACCCACTGACGCCTACAAAGAAACACCCCACACCCACTGACACCTAGACAGAAACACCCCACACACACTGACACCTACACAGCAACACATCACACCCACTGAGGCCTACAAAGAAACACCCCACACCCACTGACACCTACACGGAAACACCCCACACACACTGACACCTACACAGAAACACCCCACACCCACTCAACCACCGACACAGAAACACCACACACCCACTGACGCCTACAAAGAAACACCCCACACCCACTGACGCCTACAAAGAAACACCCCACACCCACTGACACCTAGACAGAAACACCCCACACACACTGACACCTACACAGCAACACATCACACCCACTGAGGCCTACAAAGAAACACCCCACACCCACTGACACCTACACGGAAACACCCCACACACACTGACACCTACACCGAAACACCCCACACCCACTCAACCACCGACACAGAAACACCCCAAACCCACTGAACCACCCACAAACACCCCACACCCAATCCCACCTACACAGAAACACCCCACACCCACTGACACAGAAACACCCCACACCCACTGACACCTACACGGAAACACCCTATACCCACTGACATCTACACAGAAACACCTCACACCAACTGACACCCACACAGAAACACACCCGCACACACTGACAGCTACACGAAAACACCCCACACCCACTGAAACACCGACCCAGAAAAACCCCGTACCCACTGACACCTACGCAGAAACACCCCACAACAACTGACAACTACACCGAAAGACACCACACCCACTGAACCACTGACAAAGAAACATCCCACACCCACTGACACCGACACAGAAACACCCCACAGCCACTGACACCTACACAGAAACACCGCACACCCACTGAACCACCTACACAGAAACACCCCACACCCACTGACACTGACACAGAAACACCCCAAACCCACTGAACCACCCACAAACACCCCACACCCAATCCCACCTACACAGAAACACCCCACACCCACTGACACAGAAACACCCCACACCCACTGACACCTACACGGAAACACCCAACACCCACTGACACCTACACAGAAATACCTCACACTGACTGACATCTACACAGAAACACCTCACACCAACTGACACCCACACAGGAACACACCCGCACACACTGACAGCTACACAAAAACACCCCACACCCACTGAAACACCGACACAGAAAAACCCCGTACCCACTGACACCTACGCAGAAACACCCCACAACAACTGACAACTACACCGAAAGACACCACACCCACTGAACCACTGACAAAGAAACATCCCACACCCACTGACACCGACACAGAAACACCGCACACCCACTGACACCTACACAGAAACACCGCACACCCACTGAACCACCTACACAGAAACACCCCACACCCACTGACACTGACACAGAAACACCCCACACACACTGACACCTACACAGAAACACCCCACACCCACGGAACCACCTACACAGAAACACCCCACACCCACTGACACTGACACAGAAACACCCCACACACACTGCACCTACACAGAAACACCCAACACCCACTGACACCTACACAGCAACAGATCACACCTACTGATGGCTACAAAGAAACACCCACCACCCACTGACACCAACACAGAAACACCTCACACCCACTGAACCACGTACACAGAAACACCCCACACCCACTGACACCTACACAGAAACACCGCACACCCACTGAACCACCTACACAGAAACACTCCACACCCACACAGAAACACCCCACACACACTGACACCTACATAGAAACACCCCACACCCACTGACACCTACACCGAAAGACACCACACCCACTGAACCACCGACACAGAAACATCCCACACCCACTGACACCGACACAGAAACACCACACACCCACTGACGCCTACAAAGAAACACCCCACACCCACTGACACCTAAACAGAAACACCCCACACACACTGACACCTACACAGCAACACATCACACCCACTGACGCCTACAAAGAAACACCACACACCCACTGCACCTAGACAGAAACACCCCACACACACTGACAAATACAGAGAAACACCCCACACCCAGTGAACCACCAACACAGAAACACTCCACAGCCACTGACACCTACACAAACACCCCACACCCACTGAACCACCTACACGGAAACACACAACACACACTTACATCTAAATAGAAACACCCCACACCCACCAACAAAGAAACACCCCACACCCACTGACACCTACACCGAAACACCCCACACCCACTCAACCACCTACACAGAAACACCCCACACCCACTGACACCTACACAGAAACACCCCACACCCACTGAACCACCTACACAGAAACACCCCACACCCAACAAAGAAACACCCCACACCCACTCAACCACCCACAAACACCCCACACCCAATTCCACCTACACAGAAACACCCCACACCCACTGACACCTACACAGAAATACCTCACACTGACTGACATCTACACAGAAACACCTCATACCAACTGACACCCACACAGAAACACACCCGCACACACTGACAGCTACACAGAAACACCCCACACACACTGACTACCAAAACAGATACACTCCACACTCCCTGACTCCTGCACAGAAACACCTCACACCCACTGAACCACGTACACAGAAACACCCCACACCCACTGACACCTACACAGAAACACCCCACACCCACTGAACCACCTACACAGAAACACCCCACACCCACTGACAGCTACGCAAAAACACCCCACACCCACTGAAACACCGACACAGAAAAACCCCGTACCCACTGACACCTACGCAGAAACACCCCACAACAACTGACAACTACACCGAAAGACACTACACCCACTGAACCACTGACAAAGAAACATCCCACACCCACTGACACCGACACAGAAACACCCCACACCCACTGACACCTACACAGAAACACCGCACACCCACTGAACCCCCTACACAGAAACAACCCACACCCACTCACACTGACACAGAAACACCCCACACACACTGACACCTACATAGAAACACCCAACAACCACTGAACCACCTACACAGAAACATCCCACACCCACTGATACCTACACGGAAACACACCACACACACTGACAACTGCACGGAAAGCAACCACACCCACTGAACCACCGACACAGCAACACATCACACCCACTGACGCCTGCAAAGAAATACCACACACCCACTGACACCTAGACAGAAACACCCCACACACACTGACAAATACAGAGAAACACCCCACACCCACTGAACCACCGACACAGAAACATCCCACACCCACTGACACCTACACAGAAACTCCACACACCCACTGACACCTATACAGAAACACCCCACACCCACTGAACCACCCACACAGAAACACCCCCGCACACACTGACAGCTACACAGAAACACCCCACATACACTGACTACCAAAACAGATACACTCCACACTCCCTGACACCTGCACAGAAACACCTCACACCCACTGAACCACGTACACAGAAACACCCCACACCCACTGACACCTACACAGAAACACCGCACACCCACTGAACCACCTACACAGAAACACTCCACACCCACACAGAAACACCCCACACCCACTGACAGCTACACAGAAACACCCCACGCCCACACAGAAACACCCCACACCCACGGAACCACCTACACAGAAACAACCCACACCCACTCACACTGACACAGAAACACCCCACACACACTGACACCTACATAGAAACACCCCACACCCACTGACACCTACACGGAAACACCCCACACCAACTGACACCTACACAGCAACAGATCACACCCACTGATGGCTACAAAGAAACACCCACCACCCACTGACACCTACACGGAAACACCCCACACCCAGTGAACCACCTACACAGAAACACACAACACCCACTCACACCTAAATAGAAACACCCCACACCCACTGAACCACCTACACAGAAACACTCCACACCCACACAGAAACACCCCACACCCACTGACAGCTACACAGAAACACCCCACACCCACGGAACCACCTACACAGAAACAACCAACACCGACTGACACAGAAACACCCCACACCCACTGACACCTACACGGAAACACCCCACACCCACTGACACCTACACAGAAACACCCTACACCCACTGACATCTACACCGAAACTCCCCACACCCACTGAACCACCGACACAGAAACACCCCAAACCCACTGAACCACCCACAAACACCCCACACCCAATTCCACCTACACAGAAGCACACCACACACACTGACAACTACACCGAAAGACACCACACCCACTGAACCACCAACACAGAAACACCACACACCCACTGACGCCTACAAAGAAACACCCCACACCCACTGACGCCTACAAAGAAACACCCCACACCCACTGACACCTAGACAGAAACACCCCACACACACTGACACCTACACAGCAACACATCACACCCACTGACGCCTACAAAGAAACACCACACACCCACTGACACCTAGACAGAAACACCCCACACACACTGACAAATACAGAGAAACACCCCACACCCAGTGAACCACCACCACAGAAACACTCCACAGCCACTGAACCACCTACACGGAAACACACAACACACACTTACATCTAAATAGAAACACCCCACACCCACTGACACCTACACGGAAACACCCCACACCCACCAACAAAGAAACACCCCACACCCACTGACACCTACACGGAAACACCCGACACCCACTGACACCTACACCGAAACACCCCACACCCACTCAACCACCGACACAGAAACACCCCACACCCACTGACACAGAAACACCCCACACCCACTGACACCTACACGGAAACACCCTACACCCACTGACACCTACACAGAAATACCTCACACTGACTGACATCTACACAGAAACACCTCACACCGACTGACACCCACACAGAAACACACCCGCACACACTGACAGCTACACAGAAACACCCCACACACACTGACTACCAAAACAGATACACTCCACACTCCCTGACACCTGCACAGAAACACCTCACACCCACTGAACCACGTACACAGAAACACCCCACACACACTGACACCTACACAGAAACACCCCACACCCACTGAACCACCTGCACAGAAACACCTCACACCCACTGAACCACGTACACAGAAACACCGCACACCCACTGAACCACCTACACAGAAACACCCCACACCCACTGACAGCTACACAGAAACACCCCACACACACTGACACCTACACAGCAACACATCACACCCACTGACGCCTACAAAGAAACACCACACACCCACTGACACCTAGACAGAAACACCCCACACACACTGACAAATACAGAGAAACACCCCACACCCAGTGAACCACCACCACAGAAACACTCCACAGCCACTGAACCACCTACACGGAAACACACAACACACACTTACATCTAAATAGAAACACCCCACACCCACTGACACCTACACGGAAACACCCCACACCCACCAACAAAGAAACACCCCACACCCACTGACACCTACACGGAAACACCCGACACCCACTGACACCTACACCGAAACACCCCACACCCACTCAACCACCGACACAGAAACACCCCACACCCACTGACACAGAAACACCCCACACCCACTGACACCTACACGGAAACACCCTACACCCACTGACACCTACACAGAAATACCTCACACTGACTGACATCTACACAGAAACACCTCACACCGACTGACACCCACACAGAAACACACCCGCACACACTGACAGCTACACAGAAACACCCCACACACACTGACTACCAAAACAGATACACTCCACACTCCCTGACACCTGCACAGAAACACCTCACACCCACTGAACCACGTACACAGAAACACCCCACACACACTGACACCTACACAGAAACACCCCACACCCACTGAACCACCTGCACAGAAACACCTCACACCCACTGAACCACGTACACAGAAACACCGCACACCCACTGAACCACCTACACAGAAACACCCCACACCCACTGACAGCTACACAGAAACACCCCACACCCACGGAACCACCTTCACAGAAACCCACACCCACTCACACTGACACAGAAACACCCCACACACACTGACACCTACATAGAAACACCCCACACCCACTGACACCTACACGGAAACACACCACACCGACTGACACCAACACAGAAACACCCCACACCCACTGACACCAACACGGAAACACCCTACACCCACTGACATCTACACCGAAACTCCCCACACCCACTGAACCACCGACACAGAAACACCCCAAACCCACTGAACCACCCACAAACACCCCACACCCAATTCCATCTACACAGAAACACCCCACACCCACTGACACCTACACAGAAATACCTCACACTGACTGACATCTACACAGAAACACCTCACACCAACTGACACCCACACAGAAACACACCCGCACACACTGACAGCTACACAGAAACACCCCACACACACTGACTACCAAAACAGATACACTCCACACTCCCTGACACCTGCACAGAAACACCTCACACCCACTGAACCACGTACACAGAAACACCCCACACCCACTGACACCTACACGGAAACACCCGACACCCACTGACACCTACACCGAAACACCCCACACCCACTCAACCACCGACACAGAAACACCCCAAACCCACTGGACCACCCACAAACACCCCACACCCAATTCCACCTACACAGAAACACCCCACACCCACTGACATCTACACAGAAAAACCTCACAGCAACTGACACCCACACAGAAACACACCCGCACACACTGACAGCTACACAGAAACACCCCACACACACTGACTACCAAAACAGATACACTCCACACTCCCTGACTCCTGCACAGAAACACCTCACACCCACTGAACCACGTACACAGAAACACCCCACACCACTGACACCTACACAGAAACACCCCACACCCACTGAAACACCGACACAGAAAAACCCCGTACCCACTGACACCTACGCAGAAACACCCCACAACAACTGACAACTACACCAAAAGACACTACACCCACTGAACCACTGATAAAGAAACATCCCACACCCACTGACACCGACACAGAAACACCCCACACCCACTGACACCTGCACAGAAATACCGCACACCCACTGAACCCCCTACACAGAAACAACACACACCCACTCACACTGACACAGAAACACCCCACACACACTGACACCTACACAGAAACACCCCACACCCACTGACAGCTACACAAAAACACCCCACACCCACTGAAACACTGACACAGAAAAACCCCGTACCCACTGACACCTACGCAGAAACACCCCACAACAACTGACAACTACACCGAAAGACACCACACCTACTGAACCACCTACACAGAAACACCCCACACCCACTGATACCTACATGGAAACACACCACACACACTGACAACTGCACCGAAAGCAACCACACCCACTGAACCACCGACACAGCAACACATCACACCCACTGACGCCTACAAAGAAATACCACACACCGACTGACACCTAGACAGAAACACCCCACACAAACTGACAAATACAGAGAAACACCCCACACCCAGTGAACCAACAACACGGAAACACCCCACACCCACAGACACCGACACAGAAACATCCCACACCCACTGACACCTACACAGAAACACCCCACACCCACTGAACCACCCACAAACACCCCACACCCAATTCCACCTACACAGAAACACCCCACACCCACTGAACCACCGACACAGAAACATCCCACACCCACTGACACCGACACAGAAACTCCACACACCCACTGACACCTACACAGAAACACCTCACACCACCTGACACCCACACAGAAACACCCCCGCACACACTGACAGCTACACAGAAACACCCCACACACACTGACTACCAAAACAGATACACTCCACACTCCCTGACACCTGCACAGAAACACCTCACACCCACTGAACCACGTACACAGAAACACCCCACACCCACTGACACCTACACAGAAACACCCCACACCCACTGAACCACCTACACAGAAACACTCCACACCCACACAGAAACACCCCACACCCACTGACAGCTACACAGAAACACCCCACGCCCACACAGAAACACCCCACACCCACGGAACCACCTACACAGAAACAACCCACACCCACTCACACTGACACAGAAACACCCCACACACACTGACACCTACATAGAAACACGCCACACCCACTGACACCTACACGGAAACACCCCACACCGACTGACACCAACACAGAAACACCCCACACCCAGTGAACCACCTACACAGAAACACACAACACCCACTCACACCTAAATAGAAACACCCCACACCCACTGACACCTACACGGAAACACACCACACCCAGTGAACCACCTACACAGAAACACACAACACCCACTCACACCTAAATAGAAACACCCCACACCCACTGACACCTACAGGGAAACACACCACACCGACTGACACCAACACAGAAACACCCCACACCCACTGACACCTGCACGGAAACACCCCACACCCACTGACACCTACATGGAAACACCCTACACCCACTGACATCTACACCGAAACTCCCCACACCCACTGAACCACCGACACAGAAACACCCCAAACCCACTGAACCACCCACAAACACCCCACACCCAATTCCATCTACACAGAAACACCCCACACCCACTGAAACACAGACACAGAAAAACCCCGTACCCACTGACACCTACGCAGAAACACCCCACAACAACTGACAACTACACCGAAAGACACCACACCCACTGAACCACTGACAAAGAAACATCCCACACCCACTGACACTGACACAGAAATACCCCACACCCACTGACACTGACACAGAAACACCACACACACTGACACCTACACAGAAACACCCCACACCCACGGAACCACCTACACAGAAACAACCCACACCCACTGACACTGACACAGAAACACCACACACACTGACACCTACACAGAAACACCCCACACCCACGGAACCACCTACACGGAAACACCCCACACCCACCAACAAAGAAACACCCCACACCCACTGACACCTACACGGAAACACCCGACACCCACTGACACCTACACCGAAACACCCCACACCCACTCAACCACCGACACAGAAACACCCCACACCCACTGACACAGAAACACCCCACACCCACTGACACCTACACGGAAACACCCTACACCCACTGACACCTACACAGAAATACCTCACACTGACTGACATCTACACAGAAACACCTCACACCGACTGACACCCACACAGAAACACACCCGCACACACTGACAGCTACACAGAAACACCCCACACACACTGACTACCAAAACAGATACACTCCACACTCCCTGACACCTGCACAGAAACACCTCACACCCACTGAACCACGTACACAGAAACACCCCACACACACTGACACCTACACAGAAACACCCCACACCCACTGAACCACCTGCACAGAAACACCTCACACCCACTGAACCACGTACACAGAAACACCGCACACCCACTGACCCACCTACACAGAAACACCCCACACCCACTGACAGCTACACAGAAACACCCCACACCCACGGAACCACCTTCACAGAAACCCACACCCACTCACACTGACACAGAAACACCCCACACACACTGACACCTACATAGAAACACCCCACACCCACTGACACCTACACGGAAACACACCACACCGACTGACACCAACACAGAAACACCCCACACCCACTGACACCAACACGGAAACACCCTACACCCACTGACATCTACACCGAAACTCCCCACACCCACTGAACCACCGACACAGAAACACCCCAAACCCACTGAACCACCCACAAACACCCCACACCCAATTCCATCTACACAGAAACACCCCACACCCACTGACACCTACACAGAAATACCTCACACTGACTGACATCTACACAGAAACACCTCACACCAACTGACACCCACACAGAAACACACCCGCACACACTGACAGCTACACAGAAACACCCCACACACACTGACTACCAAAACAGATACACTCCACACTCCCTGACACCTGCACAGAAACACCTCACACCCACTGAACCACGTACACAGAAACACCCCACACCCACTGACACCTACACGGAAACACCCGACACCCACTGACACCTACACCGAAACACCCCACACCCACTCAACCACCGACACAGAAACACCCCAAACCCACTGGACCACCCACAAACACCCCACACCCAATTCCACCTACACAGAAACACCCCACACCCACTGACATCTACACAGAAAAACCTCACAGCAACTGACACCCACACAGAAACACACCCGCACACACTGACAGCTACACAGAAACACCCCACACACACTGACTACCAAAACAGATACACTCCACACTCCCTGACTCCTGCACAGAAACACCTCACACCCACTGAACCACGTACACAGAAACACCCCACACCACTGACACCTACACAGAAACACCCCACACCCACTGAAACACCGACACAGAAAAACCCCGTACCCACTGACACCTACGCAGAAACACCCCACAACAACTGACAACTACACCAAAAGACACTACACCCACTGAACCACTGATAAAGAAACATCCCACACCCACTGACACCGACACAGAAACACCCCACACCCACTGACACCTGCACAGAAATACCGCACACCCACTGAACCCCCTACACAGAAACAACACACACCCACTCACACTGACACAGAAACACCCCACACACACTGACACCTACACAGAAACACCCCACACCCACTGACAGCTACACAAAAACACCCCACACCCACTGAAACACTGACACAGAAAAACCCCGTACCCACTGACACCTACGCAGAAACACCCCACAACAACTGACAACTACACCGAAAGACACCACACCTACTGAACCACCTACACAGAAACACCCCACACCCACTGATACCTACATGGAAACACACCACACACACTGACAACTGCACCGAAAGCAACCACACCCACTGAACCACCGACACAGCAACACATCACACCCACTGACGCCTACAAAGAAATACCACACACCGACTGACACCTAGACAGAAACACCCCACACAAACTGACAAATACAGAGAAACACCCCACACCCAGTGAACCAACAACACGGAAACACCCCACACCCACAGACACCGACACAGAAACATCCCACACCCACTGACACCTACACAGAAACACCCCACACCCACTGAACCACCCACAAACACCCCACACCCAATTCCACCTACACAGAAACACCCCACACCCACTGAACCACCGACACAGAAACATCCCACACCCACTGACACCGACACAGAAACTCCACACACCCACTGACACCTACACAGAAACACCTCACACCACCTGACACCCACACAGAAACACCCCCGCACACACTGACAGCTACACAGAAACACCCCACACACACTGACTACCAAAACAGATACACTCCACACTCCCTGACACCTGCACAGAAACACCTCACACCCACTGAACCACGTACACAGAAACACCCCACACCCACTGACACCTACACAGAAACACCCCACACCCACTGAACCACCTACACAGAAACACTCCACACCCACACAGAAACACCCCACACCCACTGACAGCTACACAGAAACACCCCACGCCCACACAGAAACACCCCACACCCACGGAACCACCTACACAGAAACAACCCACACCCACTCACACTGACACAGAAACACCCCACACACACTGACACCTACATAGAAACACGCCACACCCACTGACACCTACACGGAAACACCCCACACCGACTGACACCAACACAGAAACACCCCACACCCAGTGAACCACCTACACAGAAACACACAACACCCACTCACACCTAAATAGAAACACCCCACACCCACTGACACCTACACGGAAACACACCACACCCAGTGAACCACCTACACAGAAACACACAACACCCACTCACACCTAAATAGAAACACCCCACACCCACTGACACCTACAGGGAAACACACCACACCGACTGACACCAACACAGAAACACCCCACACCCACTGACACCTGCACGGAAACACCCCACACCCACTGACACCTACATGGAAACACCCTACACCCACTGACATCTACACCGAAACTCCCCACACCCACTGAACCACCGACACAGAAACACCCCAAACCCACTGAACCACCCACAAACACCCCACACCCAATTCCATCTACACAGAAACACCCCACACCCACTGAAACACAGACACAGAAAAACCCCGTACCCACTGACACCTACGCAGAAACACCCCACAACAACTGACAACTACACCGAAAGACACCACACCCACTGAACCACTGACAAAGAAACATCCCACACCCACTGACACTGACACAGAAATACCCCACACCCACTGACACTGACACAGAAACACCACACACACTGACACCTACACAGAAACACCCCACACCCACGGAACCACCTACACAGAAACAACCCACACCCACTCACACTGACACAGAAACACCCCACACACACTGACACCTACATAGAAACACCCAACACCTACTGACACCTACACAGCAACAGATCACACCCACTGATGGCTACAAAGAAACACCCACCACCCACTGACACCTACACAGAAACACCTCACACCCACTGAACCACGTACACAGAAACACCCCACACCCACTGACACCTACACAGAAACACCGCACACCCACTGAACCACCTACACAGAAACACTCCACACCCACACAGAAACACCCCACACCCACGGAACCACCTACACAGAAACAACCCACACCCACTCACACTGACACAGAAACACCCCACACACACTGAACCACCTACACAGAAACACCCCACACCCACTGATACCTACACGGAAACACACCACACACACTGACAACTGCACCGAAAGCAACCACACCCACTGAACCACCGACACAGCAACACATCACACCCACTGACGCCTACAAAGAAATACCACACACCCACTGACACCTAGACAGAAACACCCCACACACACTGACAAATACAGAGAAACACCCCACACCCAGTAAACCACCAACACGGAAACACCCCACACCCACTGACACCGACACAGAAACATCCCACACCCACTGAAACACTTGCACAGAAACACCCCACACCCACTGACACCTACACGGCAACACCCCACACCCACCAACAAAGAAACACCCCACACCCACTGACACCTACACGGAAACACCCGACACCCACTGACACCTACACCGAAACACCCCACACCCACTCAACCACCGACACAGAAACACCCCAAACCCACTGAACCACCCACAAACACCCCATACCCAATTCCACCTACACAGAAACACCCCACACCCACTGACACAGAAACACCCCACACCCACTGAACCACCCACAAACACCCCACACCCAATTCCATCTACACAGAAACACCACACACCAACTGAAACACCGACACAGAAAAACCCCGTACCCACTGACACCTATGCAGAAACACCCCACAACAACTGACAACTACACCGAAAGACACCACACCCACTGAACCACTGACAAAGAAACATCCCACACCCACTGACACCGACACAGAAACACCCCACACCCACAGACACCGACACAGAAACACCGCACACCCACTGAACCACATACACAGAAACACCCCACACCCACTGACACTGACACAGAAACACCCCACACACACTGACACCTACACAGAAACACCCCACACCCACGGAACCCCCTACACAGAAACAACCCACACCCACTCACACTGACACAGAAACACCCCACACACACTGAACCACCTACACAGAAACACCCCACACCCACTGATACCTACACGGAAACACACCACACACACTGACAACTGCACCGAAAGCAACCACACCCACTGAACCACCGACACAGCAACACATCACACCCACTGACGCCTACAAAGAAATACCACACACCCACTGACACCTAGACAGAAACACCCCACACACACTGACAAATACAGAGAAACACCCCACACCCAGTAAACCACCAACACGGAAACACCCCACACCCACTGACACCGACACAGAAACATCCCACACCCACTGAAACACTTGCACAGAAACACCCCACACCCACTGAACCACCCACAAACACCCCACACCCAATTCCACCTACACAGAAACACCCCACACCCACTGAACCACCGACACAGAAACATCCCACACCCACTGACACCTACACAGAAACTCCACACACCCACTAACACCTACACAGAAACACCCCACACCGACTGACATCTACACAGAAACACCTCACACCACCTGACACCCACACAGAAACACCCCCGCACACACTGACAGCTACACAGAAACACCCCACACACACTGACTACCAAAACAGATACACTCCACACTCCGACACCTGCACAGAAACACCTCACACCCACTGACACCTACACAGAAACACCGCACACCCACTGAACCACCTACACAGAAACACTCCACACCCACACAGAAACACCCCACACCCACTGACAGCTACACAGAAACACCCCACGCCCACACAGAAACACCCCACACCCACGGAACCACCTACACAGAAACAACCCACACCCACTCACACTGACACAGAAACACCCCACACACACTGACACCTACATAGAAACACCCCACACCCACTGACACCTACACGGAAACACCCCACACCGACTGACACCTACACAGCAACAGATCACACCCACTGATGGCTACAAAGAAACACCCACCACCCACTGACACCTACACAGAAACACCCCACACCCAGTGAACCACCTACACAGAAACACACAACACCCACTCACACCTAAATAGAAACACCCCACACCCACTGACACCTACACGGAAACACACCACACCGACTGACACCAACACGGAAACACACCACACCGACTGACACCAACACGGAAACACACCACACCGACTGACACCTACACAGAAACACCACACACCCACTGAACCACCTACACAGAAACACCACACACCCACTGAACCACCTACACAGAAACACCACACACCCACTGAACCACCTACACAGAAACACCCCACACCCACTGAACCACCTACACAGAAACACCCCACACCCACTGACACCTACACAGAAACAACCCACACACACTGACACCTATACAGAAACACCCCAGACCCACTGACACCTACACAGATACATCCCACACCCACTGATACCTACAAAGAAATAACCCACACGCACTGACACCTACAGAAAAACAACCCACACACACTGAGACGTACACAGAAACACACCACACACACTGACAAATACACAAGAAACACCCAACACCCACTGACACCCACACAGAAATACTCCACACCCACTGACACCTACACAGCAACACATCACACCCACTGACGCGTACAAAGAAACACCCCACACCCACTGACACCTACACGGAAACACCCCACACCCACTGACACCGACACAACAACACCCCGCACAAACTGACAACTACACAGAAACACCCCACACCAACTGACACCGACACAGCAACACCCCGCACAAACTGACACCTACACAGAAACACCCCACACCAACTGACAACTACACCGAAAGACACCACACCCACTGAACCACCTACACAGAAACACACAACACCCACTCACACCTAAATAGAAACACCCCACACCCACTGACACCTACATGGAAACACCCCACACCGACTGACACCTACACAGCAACAGATCACACCCACTGATGGCTACAAAGAAACACCCACCACCCACTGACACCTACACAGAAACACCCCACACCCAGTGAACCACCTACACAGAAACACACAACACCCACTCACACCTAAATAGAAACACCCCACACCCACTGACACCTACACGGAAACACCCCACACCCACTGACACTTACACGGAAACACCCTACACCCACTGACACCTACACCGAAACACCCCACACCCACTGAACCACCGACAGAGAAACACCGCAAACCCACTGAACCACCCACAAACACCCCACACCCAATACCACCTACACAGAAAACACCCACACCCACTGAATCACCGACACAGAAACTCCACACACCCACTGACACCTACACAGAAACACCCTACACCCACTGACACAGAAACACCCCACACCCGCTGAACCACCTACACAGAAACACCCCACACCCACTAAACTACCTACAAAGTAAAACCGCACACCCACTGACACCTACACAGAAATACCTAACACCGACTGACACCTACACAGAAACACCTTACACCAACTGACACCCACACAGAAACACCCCCCACACACTGACAGCTACACAGAAACACCCCACACACACTGACCACCAAAACAGATACACCCCACACCCCCTGACACCTGCACAGAAACACCTCACACCCACTGAACCACGTACACAGAAACACCCCACACACACTGACACCTACATAGAAACACCCAACACCCACTGACACCTACACAGAAACACCCCACACCCACTGAACCAACTACACAGAAACACACCACACCCACTGACACCTACACAGAAACACCCCACACCCACTGACACCTACACAGAAACACCCCACACCCACTGAACCACCAACACAGAAACACCCCACACCCACTCACACTGACACAGAAACACCCCACACCAACTGACAACTACACCGAAAGACCCCACACCCACTGAACCACCAACACAGAAACATCCCACACCCACTGACACCGACACAGAAACACCCACACCCAGTGACACCGACACAGAAACACCCCACACCCACTGACAAATACACAGAAACACACCGCACCCACTGACACCTACACAGAAACACCCACCACCCACTGACACTGATACAAAAACACCCCACACCCACTGAACCAGCTACACAGAAACATCCCACAACCACTGAACCACCTACTAACACCCCACACCAAATTACACCTACGCAGAAACAACACACACCCGCTGATACCTACAAACACATCATACCCACTGAACAACCTACACAGAAGTACCCCATACCCACTGACACTGAAACACAAACACCCCGCACCCACTGACACTGACAGAGAAACACCCCACACCCACTGACACCTAGAGAAAAACAACTCACACCCACTGACACGTACACAGAAACACACCACACACACTGACAAATACACAGGAACACCCCACACACACTGACAGCTACACAGAAACACCCCACACCCACTGACACCTACACAGCAACACATCACACACACTGACGCCTACAAAGAAACACCCCACACCCACTGACGCCTACACAGAATCACCACACACCCACTGACAAATACACAGAAACACCCCACACCCACTGAACCACCTACACAGAAACACTCCACACCCACTGACAAATACACGGAAACACCCCACACCCACACCCACTGACACCTACACAGAAACACCCCACACCCACTGAACCACTTACACAGAAACACCCACACCCACTGAACCACTTACACAGAAACACCCCACACCCACTGAACTACCTACACAGAAACACCCCACATCCACTGAACCACCTACACAGAAACACTCCACACCCACTGACAAATACACGGAAACACCCCACACCCACTGACACTGACACAGAAACACCCCACACCCACTGACACCTACACAGAAACACCCCACACCCACTGAACCACTTACACAGAAACACCCACACCCACTGAACCACTTACACAGAAACACCCCACACCCACTGAACTACCTACACAGAAACACCCCACACCCACTGAACTACCTACACAGAAACACCCCACATCCACTGAACTACTTACACAGAAACACCCCACACCCACTGAACTACCGACACAAAAACACCCCACACCCAGTAACACCTGCACAGAAACACCCCACACCCACTGACACCTACACAGAAACCCACAGACCCACTAACACCGACACAGAAACTCCCCACACCCACTGACACCGACACAGAAACACCCAACATGCACTGACAAATACACAGAAACACCCTTCACTCACTGACAGCTACACAGAAACACCCCACACCCACTAAACCACCTAAAAACACCCCAAACCCAACTACACCTACACAGAAACACCACACACCTGATGACACCTACACAGAAACACCCCACACCCACTGAACAACCTAGAGAGAAACACCCCATACCCACTGACACAGAACCACCCCAAACCTACTGACACCTACACAGAAACACCCCACACCCACTGAACCACCAACACAGAAACACCCCACACCCACTCACACTGACACAGAAACACCCCACACCAACTGACAACTACACCGAAAGACCCCACACCCACTGAACCACCAACACAGAAACATCCCACACCCACTGACACCGACACAGAAACACCCACACCCAGTGACACCGACACAGAAACACCCCACACCCACTGACAAATACACAGAAACACACCGCACCCACTGACACCTACACAGAAACACCCACCACCCACTGACACTGATACAAAAACACCCCACACCCACTGAACCAGCTACACAGAAACATCCCACAACCACTGAACCACCTACTAACACCCCACACCAAATTACACCTACGCAGAAACAACACACACCCGCTGATACCTACAAACACATCATACCCACTGAACAACCTACACAGAAGTACCCCATACCCACTGACACTGAAACACAAACACCCCGCACCCACTGACACTGACAGAGAAACACCCCACACCCACTGACACCTAGAGAAAAACAACTCACACCCACTGACACGTACACAGAAACACACCACACACACTGACAAATACACAGGAACACCCCACACACACTGACAGCTACACAGAAACACCCCACACCCACTGACACCTACACAGCAACACATCACACACACTGACGCCTACAAAGAAACACCCCACACCCACTGACGCCTACACAGAATCACCACACACCCACTGACAAATACACAGAAACACCCCACACCCACTGAACCACCTACACAGAAACACTCCACACCCACTGACAAATACACGGAAACACCCCACACCCACTGACACTGACACAGAAACACCCCACACCCACTGACACCTACACAGAAACACCCCACACCCACTGAACCACTTACACAGAAACACCCACACCCACTGAACCACTTACACAGAAACACCCCACACCCACTGAACTACCTACACAGAAACACCCCACATCCACTGAACCACCTACACAGAAACACTCCACACCCACTGACAAATACACGGAAACACCCCACACCCACTGACACTGACACAGAAACACCCCACACCCACTGACACCTACACAGAAACACCCCACACCCACTGAACCACTTACACAGAAACACCCACACCCACTGAACCACTTACACAGAAACACCCCACACCCACTGAACTACCTACACAGAAACACCCCACACCCACTGAACTACCTACACAGAAACACCCCACATCCACTGAACTACTTACACAGAAACACCCCACACCCACTGAACTACCGACACAAAAACACCCCACACCCAGTAACACCTGCACAGAAACACCCCACACCCACTAAACCACCTAAAAACACCCCAAACCCAACTACACCTACACAGAAACACCACACACCTGATGACACCTACACAGAAACACCCCACACCCACTGAACAACCTAGAGAGAAACACCCCATACCCACTGACACAGAACCACCCCAAACCTACTGACACCTACACAGAAACACCCCACACCCACTGAATCACCTACACAGAAACACCACACACCAACTGAACGACCTACACAGAAACACCCCACACCAACTGACTCCTAATCAGAAACACCCCACACCCACTGAGAAATACACAGAATCACCCACACCCAATGACACCAACACAAAAACACACCCACCCACTGACACAGAAACACCCCACACTCACTGATACCTACACAGAAACAACTCACACCAACTGACACCTACACAGAAAGACCCCACACCCACTGAACTACCTACACAGAAACACCCCACACCCACTGACACCTACACAGAAACACCCCACACCCACTGAACCATCTACAAACACCCCACACCCAAATACCCCTACAGAGAAACACCACACACACACTGACACCTACACAGAAACACCCAGACTCACTGACACCTACACAGATACATCCGACACCCACTGACACCGACACAGAAACACCCCACACCAACTGAACCACCTACACAGAATCACACAATACCCACTCACACCTAAATAGAAACACCCCACACCCAGTGACACCTACACGGAAACACCCCACACCCACTGACACCAACACAGAAACACCCCAAACCCACTGACACCTACACGGAAACACCCCACACCCACTGACACCAACACAGAAACACCCCACACCCACTGAACCACTGACACAGAAACACCCCACACCCACTGACACCTACACGGAAACACCCTACATCTACTGACAAATACACAGAAACTCCACACACCCACTGACACCTACACAGAAACACCCCAGACCCACTGACACAGAAACAGCCCACACCCACTGAACCACCCACACAGAAACACCCCACACCCACTGAACTACCTTCACAGTAACACCCCAGACCCACTGACACCTACACAGAAACACCTAACGCCGACTGACACCTACACAGTAACACCCCACACCCACTGACACCTACACAGAAATACCCACCACCCACTGACACCGACAGAGAAACACCCGACACCCACTGAACCAGCTACACATAGACACCCCACAACCACTGAACGCCCTAGAAACACCCCACACCCAATTACACCTACACAGAAACAACACACACCTGCTGATACCTACAAAGATACATGTCACACCTACTGAACAACCTACACAGAAGTACCTCACACCCACTGACACCGAAACAGAAACAAACCGCACCCACTGACTCCTAATCAAAAACACCACACACGCACTGAACCACGTACACAGAAACACCCCACACAAACACCTACACAGAAACACCCCACATCCACTGACACCTACTCAGAAACATCGTACACCTACTGACACATACACAGAAACACCTCACACCAACTGACACCTACACAGAAACACCCGACACCCACTGAACAACCTACACAGAAACACCCCACACCCACTGACACAGAACCACCCCAAACCCACTGACACCTACACAGAAACACCCCACACCAACTGACACTTACACCCAAAGACCCCACACCCAGTGAACCACCGACAAAGAAACACCCCACACTCACAGAACCACCTACACAGAAACACCCCACACCCACGGACACCGACACAGAAACACCTCACACCCACTGAACCACCTACACAGAAACACCCCACACTCACTGAACGACCTACACAGAAACACCCCACACCCACTGACACTACACAGAAATAACCCACACCCACGGACACCTACACAGGAACACCCAACACCCACTGAACCACGTACACGGAAACACCCCACAGCCACTGAACTACCTACATAGAAACACCCCACACCCACTGACACCAACACAGAAACACACCCACCCACTGACACAGAAACACCCCACACTCACTGATACCTACACAGAAACACCTCACACCAACTGAACCACCTACACAGAAACACCCCACATCCACTGAAACATCCACAAACACCCCACAACCAATTACACCTACACAGAAACACCACACACCCACTGAACCACCTACACAGAAACACCCCACACCCACTGACACCTACACAGAAACAATCCACACACACTGACACCTATACAGAAACACCCCAGACCCACTGACACCTACACAGATACATCCCACACCCACTGATACCTACAAAGAAATAACCCACACGCACTGACACCTACAGAAAAACAACCCACACACACTGAGACGTACACAGAAACACACCACACACACTGACAAATACACAAGAAATACCCAACACCCACTGACACCCACACAGAAATACCCCACACCCACTGACACCTACACAGCAACACATCACACCCACTGACGCGTACAAAGAAACACCCCACACCCACTGACACCTACACGGAAACACCCCACACCCACTGACACCGACACAACAACACCCTGCACAAACTGACAACTACACAGAAACACCCCACACCAACTGACACCGACACAGCAACACCCCGCACAAACTGACACCTACACAGAAACACCCCACACCAACTGACAACTACACCGAAAGACACCACACCCACTGAACCACCTACACAGAAACACACAACACCCACTCACACCTAAATAGAACAACCCCACACCCACTGACACCTACATGGAAACACCCCACACCAACTGACACCTACACAGCAACAGATCACACCCACTGATGGCTACAAAGAAACACCCACCACCCACTGACACCTACACAGAAACACCCTACACCCACTGACACCTACACCGAAACACCCCACACCCACTGAACCACCGACAGAGAAACACCGCAAACCCACTGAACCACCCACAAACACCCCACACCCAATTCCACCTACACAGAAACACCCTACACCCACTGACACAGAAACACCCCACACCCGCTGAACCACCTACACAGAAACACCCCACACCCACTAAACTACCTACAAAGTAAAACCGCACACCCACTGACACCTACACAGAAATACCTAACACCGACTGACACCTACACAGAAACACCTTACACCAACTGACACCCACACAGAAACACCCCCCACACACTGACAGCTACACAGAAACACCCCACACACACTGACCACCAAAACAGATACACCCCACACCCCCTGACACCTGCACAGAAACACCTCACACCCACTGAACCACGTACACAGAAACACCCCCCACACACTGACAGCTACACAGAAACACCCCACACACACTGACCACCAAAACAGATACACCCCACACCCCCTGACACCTGCACAGAAACACCTCACACCCACTGAACCACGTACACAGAAACACCCCACACACACTGACACCTACATAGAAACACCCAACACCCACTGACACCTACACAGAAACACCCCACACCCACTGAACCAACTACACAGAAACACACCACACCCACTGACACCTACACAGAAACACCCCACACCCACTGACACCTACACAGAAACACCCCACACCCACTGAACCACCAACACAGAAACACCCCACACCCACTCACACTGACACAGAAACACCCCACACCAACTGACAACTACACCGAAAGACCCCACACCCACTGAACCACCAACACAGAAACATCCCACACCCACTGACACCGACACAGAAACACCCACACCCAGTGACACCGACACAGAAACACCCCACACCCACTGACAAATACACAGAAACACACCGCACCCACTGACACCTACACAGAAACACCCACCACCCACTGACACTGATACAAAAACACCCCACACCCACTGAACCAGCTACACAGAAACATCCCACAACCACTGAACCACCTACTAACACCCCACACCAAATTACACCTACGCAGAAACAACACACACCCGCTGATACCTACAAAGAAACACATCATACCCACTGAACAACCTACACAGAAGTACCCCATACCCACTGACACTGAAACACAAACACCCCACACCCACTGACACCTAGAGAAAAACAACTCACACCCACTGACACGTACACAGAAACACACCACACACACTGACAAATACACAGGAACACCCCACACACACTGACAGCTACACAGAAACACCCCACACCCACTGACACCTACACAGCAACACATCACACCCACTGACGCGTACAAAAAAACACCCCACACCCACTGACGCCTACACAGAATCACCACACACCCACTGACAAATACACAGAAACACCCCACACCCACTGAGCCACCTACACAGAAACACTCCACACCCACTGACAAATACACGGAAACACCCCACACCCACTGACACTGACACAGAAACACCCCACACCCACTGACACCTACACAGAAACACCCCACACCCACTGAACCACTTACACAGAAACACCCACACCCACTGAACCACTTACACAGAAACACCCCACACCCACTGAACTACCTACACAGAAACACCCCACATCCACTGAACCACCTACACAGAAACACCCCACACCCACTGACAAATACACGGAAACACCCCACACCCACTGACACTGACACAGAAACACCCCACACCCACTGACACCTACACAGAAACACCCCACACCCACTGAACCACTTACACAGAAACACCCACACCCACTGAACCACTTACACAGAAACACCCCACACCCACTGAACTACCTACACAGAAACACCCCACATCCACTGAACTACTTACACAGAAACACCCCACACCCACTGAACTACCGACACAAAAACACCCCACACCCAGTAACACCTGCACAGAAACACCCCACACCCACTGACACCTACACAGAAACCCACAGACCCACTAACACCTACAGAGAAACTCCCCACACCCACTGACACCGACACAGAAACACCTCACACCCACTGACACCGACACAGAAACAGAAACACCCAACATGCACTGACAAATACACAGAAACACCCTTCACTCACTGACAGCTACACAGAAACACCCCACACCCAGTAAACCACCTAAAAACACCCCAAACCCAACTACACCTACACAGAAACACCACACACCTGATGACACCTACACAGAAACACCCCACACCCACTGAACAACCTAGAGAGAAACACCCCATACCCACTGACACAGAACCACCCCAAACCTACTGACACCTACACAGAAACACCCCACACCCACTGAATCACCTACACAGAAACACCCCACACCAACTGAACGACCTACACAGAAACACCCCACACCAACTGACTCCTAATCAGAAACACCCCACACCCACTGAGAAATACACAGAATCACCCACACCCAATGACACCAACACAGAAACACACCCACCCACTGACACAGAAACACCCCACACTCACTGATACCTACACAGAAACAACTCACACCAACTGACACCTACACAGAAAGACCCCACACCCACTGAACTACCTACACAGAAGCACCCCACACCCACTGACACCTACACAGAAACACCCCACACCCACTGAACCATCTACAAACACCCCACACCCAAATACCCCTACAGAGAAACACCACACACACACTGACACCTACACAGAAACACCCAGACTCACTGACACCTACACAGATACATCCGACACCCACTGACACCGACACAGAAACACCCCACACCAACTGAACCACCTACACAGAATCACACAATACCCACTCACACCTAAATAGAAACACCCCACACCCACTGACACCTACACGGAAACACCCCACACCCACTGACACCAACACAGAAACACCCCAAACCCACTGACACCTACACGGAAACACCCCACACCCACTGACACCAACACAGAAACACCCCACACCCACTGAACCACTGACACAGAAACACCCCACACCCACTGACACCTACACAGAAACTCCACACACCCACTGACACCTACACAGAAACACCCCACACCCACTGACACAGAAACAGCCCACACCCACTGAACCACCCACACAGAAACACCCCACACCCACTGAGCTACCTACACAGTAACACCCCACACCCACTGAACCACCCACAAACACCCCACACCCACTGACACCTACACAGAAATACCTAACGCCGACTGACACCTACACAGATACACCTCACACCAACTGATACCCACACAGAAACACCCCCTACACACTGACAGCTACACAGAAACACCCCACACACACTGACCACCAAAACAGATACACCCACACCCCCTGACACCTGCACAGAAACACCGCACACCCACTGAACCATCTACACAGAAACACCTCACACCCACTGACAATGACACAGAAACACCCCACACACACTGACACCTACACGGAAACACCCCACACACACTGACACCTACACGGAAACACCCCACACCCACTGACACATACACGGAAACACCCCACACCCACTGACACCTACACGGAAACACCCTACAACTACTGACAAATACACAGAAACTCCACACACCCACTGACACCTACACAGAAACACCCCAGACCCACTGACACAGAAACACCCCACACCCACTGACACAGAAACAGCCCACACCCACTGAACCACCCACACAGAAACACCCCACACCCACTGAACTACCTTCACAGTAACACCCCAGACCCACTGACACCTACACAGAAATACCTAACGCCGACTGACACCTACACAGATACACCTCACACCAACTGACACCCACACAGAAACACCCCCTACACACAGACAGCTACACAGAAACACCCCACACACACTGAACACCAAAACAGATACACCCCACACCCCCTGACACCTGCACAGAAACACCGAACACCCACTGAACCACCTACACAGAAACTCCCCACACCCACTGACAGCTACACAGAAACACCCCACACCCATGGAACTACCTACACAGAAACAACCCACACCCACTCACACTGACACAGAAACACCCCCCACACACTGACACCTACACAGAAACACACCATACCAACTGAACCACCTACACAGAAACACACCACACCCACTGACACCTACACAGAAACACCCTACATCCACTGACATCTACACCGAAACACCCCACACCCACTGAACCACTGACACAGAAACACCCCACACCCACTGACAAATACACAGAAACTCCACACACCCACTGACACCTACAGAGAAACACCCCACACCCACTGACACTGACACAGAAACACCCCACACCCACTGACACTGACACAGAAATACCTCACACCCACTGACACCGACACAGTAACACCCCACACCCACTGACACCTACACAGAAATACCCACCACCCACTGACACCGACAGAGAAACACCCGACACCCACTGAACCAGCTACACATAGACACCCTACAACCACTGAACGCCCTAGAAACACCCCACACCCAATTACACCTACACAGAAACAACACACCTGCTGATACCTACAAAGATACATGTCACACCTACTGAACAACCTACACAGAAGTACCTCACACCCACTGACACCGAAACAGAAACAAACCGCACCCACTGACTCCTAATCAAAAACACCACACACGCACTGAACCACATACACAGAAACACCCCACACAAACACCTACACAGAAACACCCCACATCCACTGACACCTACTCAGAAACATCGTACACCTACTGACACATACACAGAAACACCTCACACCAACTGACAGCTACACAGAAACACCCGACACCCACTGAACAACCTACACAGAAACACCCCACACCCACTGACACAGAACCACCCCAAACCCACTGACACCTACACAGAAACACCCCACACCAACTGACACTTACACCCAAAGACCCCACACCCAGTGAACCACCGACAAAGAAACACCCCACACTCACAGAACCACCTACACAGAAACACCCCACACCCACGGACACCGACACAGAAACACCTCACACCCACTGAACCACCTACACAGAAACACCCCACACTCACTGAACGACCTACACAGAAACACCCCACACCCACTGACACTACACAGAAATAACCCACACCCACGGACACCTACACAGGAACACCCAACACCCACTGAACCACGTACACGGAAACACCCCACAGCCACTGAACTAACTACATAGAAACACCCCACACCCACTGACACCAACACAGAAACACACCCACCCACTGACACAGAAACACCCCACACTCACTGATACCTACACAGAAACACCTCACACCAACTGAACCACCTACACAGAAACACCCCACATCCACTGAAACATCCACAAACACCCCACAACCAATTACACCTACACAGAAACACCACACACCCGCAGACAGTGACACAGAAAGAAACCCACACCCACTGACACCTACACAGAAACACCCCACAGCCACTGAACCACCGACACAGAAACAACCCACACCCACTGACACCTACACAGAAAACCCCAGACCCACTGACACCTACATAGATACATCCCACATGCACTGATACCTACAAAGAAATACCCCACACCCACTGACACGTACACAGAAACACACCACACACACTGAAAAATACACAGAAACACCCCACACCCACTGACACCTACACAGAAACACCCCACACCCACTGACACCTGCACAGCAACCCACCACACCCACTGACACCTACACAGAAACACCCCACACCCACTGACACCTACACAGAAAACCCCTGACCCACTGAAACCTACATAGATACATCCCACACCCACTGAACCACCTACACAGAAACACCCCACACCCACTGACAAACACACAGAAACACCCCACACACACTGAACCACCTACACAGAAACACCTCACACCCACTGAACCACCTACACAGAAACACCCCACACCCACTGACACCTACACAGAAACACCCCACACCCACTGAACCACGTACATGGAAACACCCCACAGCCACTGAACTACCTACATAGAAACACCCCACACCCACTGACACCTAGACAGAAACACCCCACACCCAGTGAACCATCTACAAACACCCCACAACCAATTACACCTACACAGAAACACCACACACCCACTGACACCTACACAGAAACCCCCAGACCCACTGACACCTACACAGATACATCTGACACCCACTGATACATACAAAGAAACACCCCACACCCACTGACACGTACACAGAAACACACCACACACACTGACAAATACACAAGAAACACCCCACACCCACTGACACCTACACAGAAATACCCCACACCCACTGACACCTACACAGCAACACATCACACCCACTGAAATCTACACCGAAACTCCCCACACCCACTGAACCACCGACACAGAAACACCCCAAACCCACTGAACCACCCACAAACACCCCACACCCAATTCCATCTACACAGAAACACCACACACCAACTGAAACACCGACACAGAAAAACCCTGTACCCACTGACACCTACGCAGAAACACCCCACAACAACTGACAACTACACCGAAAGACACCACACCCACTGAACCACTGACAAAGAAACATCCCACACCCACTGACACCGACACAGAAACACCCCACACCCACAGACACCGACACAGAAACACCGCACACCCACTGAACCACATACACAGAAACACCCCACACCCACTGACACTGACACAGAAACACCCCACACACACTGACACCTACACAGAAACACCCCACACCCACGGAACCCCCTACACAGAAACAACCCACACCCACTCACACTGACACAGAAACACCCCACACACACTGAACCACCTACACAGAAACACCCCACACCCACTGATACCTACACGGAAACACACCACACACACTGACAACTGCACCGAAAGCAACCACACCCACTGAACCACCAACACAGCAACACATCACACCCACTGACGCCTACAAAGAAATACCACACACCCACTGACACCTAGACAGAAACACCCCACACACACTGACAAATACAGAGAAACACCCCACACCCAGTAAACCACCAACACGGAAACACCCCACACCCACTGACACCGACACAGAAACATCCCACACCCACTGAAACACTTGCACAGAAACACCCCACACCCACTGAACCACCCACAAACACCCCACACCCAATTCCACCTACACAGAAACACCCCACACCCACTGAACCACCGACACAGAAACATCCCACACCCACTGACACCTACACAGAAACTCCACACACCCACTAACACCTACACAGAAACACCCCACACCGACTGACATCTACACAGAAACACCTCACACCACCTGACACCCACACAGAAACACCCCCGCACACACTGACACCTACACAGAAACACTCCACACCCACACAGAAACACCCCACACCCACTGAACCACGTACACAGAAACACCCCACACCCACTGACACCTACACAGAAACACCGCACACCCACTGAACCACCTACACAGAAACACTCCACACCCACACAGAAACACCCCACACCCACTGACAGCTACACAGAAACACCCCACGCCCACACAGAAACACCCCACACCCACGGAACCACCTACACAGAAACAACCCACACCCACTCACACTGACACAGAAACACCCCACACACACTGACACCTACATAGAAACACCCCACACCCACTGACACCTACACGGAAACACCCCACACCGACTGACACCTACACAGCAACAGATCACACCCACTGATGGCTACAAAGAAACACCCACCACCCACTGACACCTACACAGAAACACCCCACACCCAGTGAACCACCTACACAGAAACACACAACACCCACTCACACCTAAATAGAAACACCCCACACCCACTGACACCTACACGGAAACACACCACACCGACTGACACCAACACGGAAACACACCACACCGACTGACACCAACACGGAAACACACCACACCGACTGACACCTACACAGAAACACCACACACCCACTGAACCACCTACACAGAAACACCACACACCCACTGAACCACCTACACAGAAACACCACACACCCACTGAACCACCTACACAGAAACACCCCACACCCACTGACACCTACACAGAAACAACCCACACACACTGACACCTATACAGAAACACCCCAGACCCACTGACACCTACACAGATACATCCCACACCCACTGATACCTACAAAGAAATAACCCACACGCACTGACACCTACAGAAAAACAACCCACACACACTGAGACGTACACAGAAACACACCACACACACTGACAAATACACAAGAAACACCCAACACCCACTGACACCCACACAGAAATACCCCACACCCACTGACACCTACACAGCAACACATCACACCCACTGACGCGTACAAAGAAACACCCCACACCCACTGACACCTACACGGAAACACCCCACACCCACTGACACCGACACAACAACACCCCGCACAAACTGACAACTACACAGAAACACCCCACACCAACTGACACCAACACAGCAACACCCCGCACAAACTAACACCTACACAGAAACACCCCACACCAACTGACAACTACACCGAAAGACACCACACCCACTGAACCACCTACACAGAAACACACAACACCCACTCACACCTAAATAGAAACACCCCACACCCACTGACACCTACATGGAAACACCCCACACCGACTGACACCTACACAGCAACAGATCACACCCACTGATGGCTACAAAGAAACACCCACCACCCACTGACACCTACACAGAAACACCCCACACCCAGTGAACCACCTACACAGAAACACACAACACCCACTCACACCTAAATAGAAACACCCCACACCCACTGACACCTACACGGAAACACCCCACACCCACTGACACTTACACGGAAACACCCTACACCCACTGACACCTACACCGAAACACCCCACACCCACTGAACCACCGACAGAGAAACACCGCAAACCCACTGAACCACCCACAAACACCCCACACCCAATACCACCTACACAGAAAACACCCACACCCACTGAATCACCGACACAGAAACTCCACACACCCACTGACACCTACACAGAAACACCCTACACCCACTGACACAGAAACACCCCACACCCGCTGAACCACCTACACAGAAACACCCCACACCCACTAAACTACCTACAAAGTAAAACCGCACACCCACTGACACCTACACAGAAATACCTAACACCGACTGACACCTACACAGAAACACCTTACACCAACTGACACCCACACAGAAACACCCCCCACACACGGACAGCTACACAGAAACACCCCACACACACTGACCACCAAAACAGATACACCCCACACCCCCTGACACTTGCACAGAAACACCTCACACCCACTGAACCACGTACACAGAAACACCCCACACACACTGACACCTACATAGAAACACCCAACACCCACTGACACCTACACAGAAACACCCCACACCCACTGAACCAACTACACAGAAACACACCACACCCACTGACACCTACACAGAAACACCCCACACCCACTGACACCTACACAGAAACACCCCACACCCACTGAACCACCAACACAGAAACACCCCACACCCACTCACACTGACACAGAAACACCCCACACCAACTGACAAATACACCGAAAGACCCCACACCCACTGAACCACCAACACAGAAACATCCCACACCCACTGACACCGACACAGAAACACCCACACCCAGTGACACCGACACAGAAACACCCCACACCCACTGACAAATACACAGAAACACACCGCACCCACTGACACCTACACAGAAACACCCACCACCCACTGACACTGATACAAAAACACCCCACACCCACTGAACCAGCTACACAGAAACATCCCACAACCACTGAACCACCTACTAACACCCCACACCAAATTACACCTACGCAGAAACAACACACACCCGCTGATACCTACAAACACATCATACCCACTGAACAACCTACACAGAAGTACCCCATACCCACTGACACTGAAACACAAACACCCCGGACCCACTGACACTAACAGAGAAACACCCCACACCCACTGACACCTAGAGAAAAACAACTCACACCCACTGACACGTACACAGAAACACACCACACACACTGACAAATACACAGGAACACCCCACACACACTGACAGCTACACAGAAACACCCCACACCCACTGACACCTACACAGCAACACATCACACCCACTGACGCCTACAAAGAAACACCCCACACCCACTGACGCCTACACAGAATCACCACACACCCACTGACAAATACACAGAAACACCCCACACCCACTGAGCCACCTACACAGAAACACTCCACACCCACTGACAAATACACGGAAACACCCCACACCCACTGACACTGACACAGAAACACCCCACACCCACTGACACCTACACAGAAAAACACCCCACACCCACTGAACCACTTACACAGAAACACCCACACCCACTGAATCACCGACACAGAAACTCCACACACCCACTGACACCTACACAGAAACACCCTACACCCACTGACACAGAAACACCCCACACCCGCTGAACCACCTACACAGAAACACCCCACACCCACTAAACTACCTACAAAGTAAAACCGCACACCCACTGACACCTACACAGAAATACCTAACACCGACTGACACCTACACAGAAACACCTTACACCAACTGACACCCACACAGAAACACCCCCCACACACTGACAGCTACACAGAAACACCCCACACACACTGACCACCAAAACAGATACACCCCACACCCCCTGACACCTGCACAGAAACACCTCACACCCACTGAACCACGTACACAGAAACACCCCACACACACTGACACCTACATAGAAACACCCAACACCCACTGACACCTACACAGAAACACCCCACACCCACTGAACCAACTACACAGAAACACACCACACCCACTGACACCTACACAGAAACACCCCACACCCACTGACACCTACACAGAAACACCCCACACCCACTGAACCACCAACACAGAAACACCCCACACCCACTCACACTGACACAGAAACACCCCACACCAACTGACAAATACACCGAAAGACCCCACACCCACTGAACCACCAACACAGAAACATCCCACACCCACTGACACCGACACAGAAACACCCACACCCAGTGACACCGACACAGAAACACCCCACACCCACTGACAAATACACAGAAACACACCGCACCCACTGACACCTACACAGAAACACCCACCACCCACTGACACTGATACAAAAACACCCCACACCCACTGAACCAGCTACACAGAAACATCCCACAACCACTGAACCACCTACTAACACCCCACACCAAATTACACCTACGCAGAAACAACACACACCCGCTGATACCTACAAACACATCATACCCACTGAACAACCTACACAGAAGTACCCCATACCCACTGACACTGAAACACAAACACCCCGCACCCACTGACACTGACAGAGAAACACCCCACACCCACTGACACCTAGAGAAAAACAACTCACACCCACTGACACGTACACAGAAACACACCACACACACTGACAAATACACAGGAACACCCCACACACACTGACAGCTACACAGAAACACCCCACACCCACTGACACCTACACAGCAACACATCACACCCACTGACGCCTACAAAGAAACACCCCACACCCACTGACGCCTACACAGAATCACCACACACCCACTGACAAATACACAGAAACACCCCACACCCACTGAGCCACCTACACAGAAACACTCCACACCCACTGACAAATACACGGAAACACCCCACACCCACTGACACTGACACAGAAACACCCCACACCCACTGACACCTACACAGAAAAACACCCCACACCCACTGAACCACTTACACAGAAACACCCACACCCACTGAACCACTTACACAGAAACACCCCACACCCACTGAACTACCTACACAGAAACACCCCACATCCACTGAACCACCTACACAGAAACACTCCACACCCACTGACAAATACACGGAAACACCCCACACCCACTGACACTGACACAGAAACACCCCACACCCACTGACACCTACACAGAAACACCCCACACCCACTGAACCACTTACACAGAAACACCCACACCCACTGAACCACTTACACAGAAACACCCCACACCCACTGAACTACCTACACAGAAACACCCCACACCCACTGAACTACCTACACAGAAACACCCCACATCCACTGAACTACTTACACAGAAACACCCCACACCCACTGAACTACCGACACAAAAACACCCCACACCCAGTAACACCTGCACAGAAACACCCCACACCCACTGACACCTACACAGAAACCCACAGACCCACTAACACCTACACAGAAACTCCCCACACCCACTGACACCGACACAGAAACACCCAACATGCACTGACAAATACACAGAAACACCCTTCACTCACTGACAGCTACACAGAAACACCCCACACCCACTAAACCACCTAAAAACACCCCAAACCCAACTACACCTACACAGAAACACCACACACCTGATGACACCTACACAGAAACACCCCACACCCACTGAACAACCTAGAGAGAAACACCCCATACCCACTGACACAGAACCACCCCAAACCTACTGACACCTACACAGAAACACCCCACACCCACTGAATCACCTACACAGAAACACCACACACCAACTGAACGACCTACACAGAAACACCCCACACCAACTGACTCCTAATCAGAAACACCCCACACCCACTGAGAAATACACAGAATCACCCACACCCAATGACACCAACACAGAAACACACCCACCCACTGACACAGAAACACCCCACACTCACTGATACCTACACAGAAACAACTCACACCAACTGACACCTACACAGAAAGACCCCACACCCACTGAACTACCTACACAGAAACACCCCACACCCACTGACACCTACACAGAAACACCCCACACCCACTGAACCATCTACAAACACCCCACACCCAAATACCCCTACAGAGAAACACCACACACACACTGACACCTACACAGAAACACCCAGACTCACTGACACCTACACAGATACATCCGACACCCACTGACACCGACACAGAAACACCCCACACCAACTGAACCACCTACACAGAATCACACAATACCCACTCACACCTAAATAGAAACACCCCACACCCAGTGACACCTACACAGAAACACCCCAAACCCACTGACACCTACACGGAAACACCCCACACCCACTGACACCAACACAGAAACACCCCACACCCACTGAACCACTGACACAGAAACACCCCACACCCACTGACACCTACACGGAAACACCCTACAACTACTGACAAATACACAGAAACTCCACACACCCACTGACACCTACACAGAAACACCCCAGACCCACTGACACAGAAACACCCCACACCCACTGACACAGAAACAGCCCACACCCACTGAACCACCCACACAGAAACACCCCACACCCACTGAACTACCTTCACAGTAACACCCCAGACCCACTGACACCTACACAGAAACACCTAACGCCGACTGACACCTACACAGTAACACCCCAAACCCACTGACACCTACACAGAAATACCCACCACCCACTGACACCGACAGAGAAACACCCGACACCCACTGAACCAGCTACACATAGACACCCCACAACCACTGAACGCCCTAGAAACACCCCACACCCAATTACACCTACACAGAAACAACACACACCTGCTGATACCTACAAAGATACATGTCACACCTACTGAACAACCTACACAGAAGTACCTCACACCCACTGACACCGAAACAGAAACAAACCGCACCCACTGACTCCTAATCAAAAACACCACACACGCACTGAACCACGTACACAGAAACACCCCACACAAACACCTACACAGAAACACCCCACATCCACTGACACCTACTCAGAAACATCGTACACCTACTGACACATACACAGAAACACCTCACACCAACTGACACCTACACAGAAACACCCGACACCCACTGAACAACCTACACAGAAACACCCCACACCCACTGACACAGAACCACCCCAAACCCACTGACACCTACACAGAAACACCCCACACCAACTGACACTTACACCCAAAGACCCCACACCCAGTGAACCACCGACAAAGAAACACCCCACACTCACAGAACCACCTACACAGAAACACCCCACACCCACGGACACCGACACAGAAACACCTCACACCCACTGAACCACCTACACAGAAACACCCCACACTCACTGAACGACCTACACAGAAACACCCCACACCCACTGACACTACACAGAAATAACCCACACCCACGGACACCTACACAGGAACACCCAACACCCACTGAACCACGTACACGGAAACACCCCACAGCCACTGAACTACCTACATAGAAACACCCCACACCCACTGACACCAACACAGAAACACACCCACCCACTGACACAGAAACACCCCACACTCACTGATACCTACACAGAAACACCTCACACCAACTGAACCACCTACACAGAAACACCCCACATCCACTGAAACATCCACAAACACCCCACAACCAATTACACCTACACAGAAACACCACACACCCACTGAACCACCTACACAGAAACACCCCACACCCACTGACACCTACACAGAAACAATCCACACACACTGACACCTATACAGAAACACCCCAGACCCACTGACACCTACACAGATACATCCCACACCCACTGATACCTACAAAGAAATAACCCACACGCACTGACACCTACAGAAAAACAACCCACACACACTGAGACGTACACAGAAACACACCACACACACTGACATATACACAAGAAATACCCAACACCCACTGACACCCACACAGAAATACCCCACACCCACTGACACCTACACAGCAACACATCACACCCACTGACGCGTACAAAGAAACACCCCACACCCACTGACACCTACACGGAAACACCCCACACCCACTGACACCGACACAACAACACCCTGCACAAACTGACAACTACACAGAAACACCCCACACCAACTGACACCGACACAGCAACACCCCGCACAAACTGACACCTACACAGAAACACCCCACACCAACTGACAACTACACCGAAAGACACCACACCCACTGAACCACCTACACAGAAACACACAACACCCACTCACACCTAAATAGAACAACCCCACACCCACTGACACCTACATGGAAACACCCCACACCAACTGACACCTACACAGCAACAGATCACACCCACTGATGGCTACAAAGAAACACCCACCACCCACTGACACCTACACAGAAACACCCCACACCCAGTGAACCACCTACACAGAAACACACAACACCCACTCACACCTAAATAGAAACACCCCACACCCACTGACACCTACACGGAAACACCCCACACCCACTGACACTTACACGGAAACACCCTACACCCACTGACACCTACACCGAAACACCCCACACCCACTGAACCACCGACAGAGAAACACCGCAAACCCACTGAACCACCCACAAACACCCCACACTCAATTCCACCTACACAGAAACACCCTACACCCACTGACACAGAAACACCCCACACCCGCTGAACCACCTACACAGAAACACCCCAGACCCACTAAACTACCTACAAAGTAAAACCGCACACCCACTGACACCTACACAGAAATACCTAACACCGACTGACACCTACACAGAAACACCTTACACCAACTGACACCCACACAGAAACACCCCCCACACACTGACAGCTACACAGAAACACCCCACACACACTGACCACCAAAACAGATACACCCCACACCCCCTGACACCTGCACAGAAACACCTCACACCCACTGAACCACGTACACAGAAACACCCCCCACACACTGACAGCTACACAGAAACACCCCACACACACTGACCACCAAAACAGATACACCCCACACCCCCTGACACCTGCACAGAAACACCTCACACCCACTGAACCACGTACACAGAAACACCCCACACACACTGACACCTACATAGAAACACCCAACACCCACTGACACCTACACAGAAACACCCCACACCCACTGAACCAACTACACAGAAACACACCACACCCACTGACACCTACACAGAAACACCCCACACCCACTGACACCTACACAGAAACACCCCACACCCACTGAACCACCAACACAGAAACACCCCACACCCACTCACACTGACACAGAAACACCCCACACCAACTGACAACTACACCGAAAGACCCCACACCCACTGAACCACCAACACAGAAACATCCCACACCCACTGACACCGACACAGAAACACCCACACCCAGTGACACCGACACAGAAACACCCCACACCCACTGACAAATACACAGAAACACACCGCACCCACTGACACCTACAAAGAAACACCCACCACCCACTGACACTGATACAAAAACACCCCACACCCACTGAACCAGCTACACAGAAACATCCCACAACCACTGAACCACCTACTAACACCCCACACCAAATTACACCTACGCAGAAACAACACACACCCGCTGATACCTACAAAGAAACACATCATACCCACTGAACAACCTACACAGAAGTACCCCATACCCACTGACACTGAAACACAAACACCCCACACCCACTGACACTGACAGAGAAACACCCCACACCCACTGACACCTAGAGAAAAACAACTCACACCCACTGACACGTACACAGAAACACACCACACACACTGACAAATACACAGGAACACCCCACACACACTGACAGCTACACAGAAACACCCCACACCCACTGACACCTACACAGCAACACATCACACCCACTGACGCCTACAAAGAAACACCCCACACCCACTGACGCCTACACAGAATCACCACACACCCACTGACAAATACACAGAAACACCCCACACCCACTGAGCCACCTACACAGAAACACTCCACACCCACTGACAAATACACGGAAACACCCCACACCCACTGACACTGACACAGAAACACCCCACACCCACTGACACCTACACAGAAACACCCCACACCCACTGAACCACTTACACAGAAACACCCACACCCACTGAACCACTTACACAGAAACACCCCACACCCACCGAACTACCTACACAGAAACACCCCACATCCACTGAACCACCTACACAGAAACACCCCACACCCACTGACAAATACACGGAAACACCCCACACCCACTGACACTGACACAGAAACACCCCACACCCACTGACACCTACACAGAAACACCCCACACCCACTGAACCACTTACACAGAAACACCCACACCCACTGAACCACTTACACAGAAACACCCCACACCCACTGAACTACCTACACAGAAACACCCCACATCCACTGAACTACTTACACAGAAACACCCCACACCCACTGAACTACCGACACAAAAACACCCCACACCCAGTAACACCTGCACAGAAACACCCCACACCCACTGACACCTACACAGAAACCCACAGACCCACTAACACCTACAGAGAAACTCCCCACACCCACTGACACCGACACAGAAACACCTCACACCCACTGACACCGACACAGAAACAGAAACACCCAACATGCACTGACAAATACACAGAAACACCCTTCACTCACTGACAGCTACACAGAAACACCCCACACCCAGTAAACCACCTAAAAACACCCCAAACCCAACTACACCTACACAGAAACACCACACACCTGATGACACCTACACAGAAACACCCCACACCCACTGAACAACCTAGAGAGAAACACCCCATACCCACTGACACAGAACCACCCCAAACCTACTGACACCTACACAGAAACACCCCACACCCACTGAATCACCTACACAGAAACACCCCACACCAACTGAACGACCTACACAGAAACACCCCACACCAACTGACTCCTAATCAGAAACACCCCACACCCACTGAGAAATACACAGAATCACCCACACCCAATGACACCAACACAGAAACACACCCACCCACTGACACAGAAACACCCCACACTCACTGATACCTACACAGAAACAACTCACACCAACTGACACCTACACAGAAAGACCCCACACCCACTGAACTACCTACACAGAAACACCCCACACCCACTGACACCTACACAGAAACACCCCACACCCACTGAACCATCTACAAACACCCCACACCCAAATACCCCTACAGAGAAACACCACACACACACTGACACCTACACAGAAACACCCAGACTCACTGACACCTACACAGATACATCCGACACCCACTGACACCGACACAGAAACACCCCACACCAACTGAACCACCTACACAGAATCACACAATACCCACTCACACCTAAATAGAAACACCCCACACCCACTGACACCTACACGGAAACACCCCACACCCACTGACACCAACACAGAAACACCCCAAACCCACTGACACCTACACGGAAACACCCCACACCCACTGACACCAACACAGAAACACCCCACACCCACTGAACCACTGACACAGAAACACCCCACACCCACTGACACCTACACAGAAACTCCACACACCCACTGACACCTACACAGAAACACCCCACACCCACTGACACAGAAACAGCCCACACCCACTGAACCACCCACACAGAAACACCCCACACCCACTGAACCACCCACAAACACCCCACACCCACTGACACCTACACAGAAATACCTAACGCCGACTGACACCTACACAGATACACCTCACACCAACTGATACCCACACAGAAACACCCCCTACACACTGACAGCTACACAGAAACACCCCACACACACTGACCACCAAAACAGATACACACACACCCCCTGACACCTGCACAGAAACACCGCACACCCACTGAACCATCTACACAGAAACACCTCACACCCACTGACAATGACACAGAAACACCCCACACACACTGACACCTACACGGAAACACCCCACACACACTGACACCTACACGGAAACACCCCACACCCACTGACACATACACGGAAACACCCCACACCCACTGACACCTACACGGAAACACCCTACAACTACTGACAAATACACAGAAACTCCACACACCCACTGACACCTACACAGAAACACCCCAGACCCACTGACACAGAAACACCCCACACCCACTGACACAGAAACAGCCCACACCCACTGAACCACCCACACAGAAACACCCCACACCCACTGAACTACCTTCACAGTAACACCCCAGACCCACTGACACCTACACAGAAATACCTAACGCCGACTGACACCTACACAGATACACCTCACACCAACTGACACCCACACAGAAACACCCCCTACACACAGACAGCTACACAGAAACACCCCACACACACTGAACACCAAAACAGATACACCCCACACCCCCTGACACCTGCACAGAAACACCGAACACCCACTGAACCACCTACACAGAAACTCCCCACACCCACTGACACCTACACAGAAACACCCCACACCCACGGAACTACCTACACAGAAACAACCCACACCCACTCACACTGACACAGAAACACCCCCCACACACTGACACCTACACAGAAACACACCATACCAACTGAACCACCTACACAGAAACACACCACACCCACTGACACCTACACAGAAACACCCTACATCCACTGACATCTACACCGAAACACCCCACACCCACTGAACCACTGACACAGAAACACCCGACACCCACTGACAAATACACAGAAACTCCACACACCCACTGACACCTACAGAGAAACACCCCACACCCACTGACACTGACACAGAAACACCCCACACCCACTGACACTGACACAGAAATACCTCACACCCACTGACACCGACACAGTAACACCCCACACCCACTGACACCTACACAGAAATACCCACCACCCACTGACACCGACAGAGAAACACCCGACACCCACTGAACCAGCTACACATAGACACCCTACAACCACTGAACGCCCTAGAAACACCCCACACCCAATTACACCTACACAGAAACAACACACACCTGCTGATACCTACAAAGATACATGTCACACCTACTGAACAACCTACACAGAAGTACCTCACACCCACTGACACCGAAACAGAAACAAACCGCACCCACTGACTCCTAATCAAAAACACCACACACGCACTGAACCACGTACACAGAAACACCCCACACAAACACCTACACAGAAACACCCCACATCCACTGACACCTACTCAGAAACATCGTACACCTACTGACACATACACAGAAACACCTCACACCAACTGACAGCTACACAGAAACACCCGACACCCACTGAACAACCTACACAGAAACACCCCACACCCACTGACACAGAACCACCCCAAACCCACTGACACCTACACAGAAACACCCCACACCAACTGACACTTACACCCAAAGACCCCACACCCAGTGAACCACCGACAAAGAAACACCCCACACTCACAGAACCACCTACACAGAAACACCCCACACCCACGGACACCGACACAGAAACACCTCACACCCACTGAACCACCTACACAGAAACACCCCACACTCACTGAACGACCTACACAGAAACACCCCACACCCACTGACACTACACAGAAATAACCCACACCCACGGACACCTACACAGGAACACCCAACACCCACTGAACCACGTACACGGAAACACCCCACAGCCACTGAACTAACTACATAGAAACACCCCACACCCACTGACACCAACACAGAAACACACCCACCCACTGACACAGAAACACCCCACACTCACTGATACCTACACAGAAACACCTCACACCAACTGAACCACCTACACAGAAACACCCCACATCCACTGAAACATCCACAAACACCCCACAACCAATTACACCTACACAGAAACACCACACACCCGCAGACAGTGACACAGAAAGAAACCCACACCCACTGACACCTACACAGAAACACCCCACAGCCACTGAACCACCGACACAGAAACAACCCACACCCACTGACACCTACACAGAAAACCCCAGACCCACTGACACCTACATAGATACATCCCACATGCACTGATACCTACAAAGAAATACCCCACACCCACTGACACGTACACAGAAACACACCACACACACTGAAAAATACACAGAAACACCCCACACCCACTGACACCTACACAGAAACACCCCACACCCACTGACACCTGCACAGCAACCCACCACACCCACTGACACCTACACAGAAACACCCCACACCCACTGACACCTACACAGAAAACCCCTGACCCACTGAAACCTACATAGATACATCCCACACCCACTGAACCACCTACACAGAAACACCCCACACCCACTGACAAATACACAGAAACACCCCACACACACTGAACCACCTACACAGAAACACCTCACACCCACTGAACCACCTACACAGAAACACCCCACACCCACTGACACCTACACAGAAACACCCCACACCCACTGAACCACGTACATGGAAACACCCCACAGCCACTGAACTACCTACATAGAAACACCCCACACCCACTGACACCTAGACAGAAACACCCCACACCCAGTGAACCATCTACAAACACCCCACAACCAATTACACCTACACAGAAACACCACACACCCACTGACACCTACACAGAAACCCCCAGACCCACTGACACCTACACAGATACATCTGACACCCACTGATACATACAAAGAAACACCCCACACCCACTGACACGTACACAGAAACACACCACACACACTGACAAATACACAAGAAACACCCCACACCCACTGACACCTACACAGAAATACCCCACACCCACTGACACCTACACAGCAACACATCACACCCACTGATGCGTACAAAGAAACACCCCACACCCACTGACACCTACACAGAAACACCCCACACCCACTGACACCGACACAGAAACACCCCACACCCACTGACACCTACACAGAAACACACCACACCAACTGACAACTACACCGAAAGACACCTCACCCACTGAACCACCGACACAGAAACACCCCACACCCACTGACACCTACACAGCAACACATCACACCCACTGACGCTGACAAAGAAACACCCCACACCCACTGATACCTACACAGAAACACCCCACACCCACTGAACAACCTACACAGAAACACCCCACACCAACTGACACTTACACCCAAAGACCCCACACCCGGTGAACCACCGACAAAGAAACACACCACACCCACTGACACCTACATAGATACATCCCACACCCACTGACACCTACACAGAAACACACCACACCAACTGACAACTACACCGAAAGACACCACAGCCACTGACACATACACAGCAACACATCACACCCACTGACGCGTACAAACACCCCACACCGACTGACACCAACACAGAAACACCCCACACCCACTGACACCTACACAGAAACACCCCACACCCACTGACACCGACACAGAAACACCCCACTCCCACTGAACCACCTACACAGAAACACCCCACACCCACTGACACCTACACAGAAACACCCCACACCCACTGACACCTACACAGATACATCCCACACCCACTGATACCTACAAAGAAATACCCCACACCCACTGACACCTACAGAAAAACAATCCATACCCACTGACATGTACACAGAAACACCTGACACCCACACAGAAATACCCTACACCCACTGACACCTACACGGAAACACCCCACACCCACTGACACCGACACAGAAACACCCCGCACCCACTGACACCTACACAGAAACACCCCGCACCCACTGACACCTACACAGAAACACCCCGCACCCACTGACACCTACATCGAAAGACACCACACCCACTGAACCACCGACACAGAATCATCCCACACCCACTGACACCTACACAGAAACACCCCGCACCCACTGACACCTACACAGAAACACCCCACACCAACTGACAACTACATCGAAAGACACCACACCCACTGAACCACCGACACAGAATCATCCCACACCCACTGACACCTACACAGAAACACCACACACCCACTGACACCTACACAGAAACACCCCAGACCCACTGACACCGACAGAGAAACACCCGACACCCACTGAACCAGCTACACATAGACACACCACAACCACTGAACGCCCTAGAAACACCCCACACCCAATTACACCTACACAGAAACAACACACACCTGCTGATACCTACAAAGATACATGTCACACCCACTGAACAACCTACACAGAAGTACCCCACACCCACTGACACCGAAAAAGAAACAAACCGCACCCACTGACTCCGAATCAAAAACACCCCACACGTGCTGAACCACGTACAGAAACACACCACACCAACAAACACCTACACAGAAACACCCCACATCCACTGACACCTACTCAGAAACATCGTACACCCACTGACACCTACACAGAAACACCTCACACCAACTGAACCACCTACACAGAAACACCCCACATCCACTGAAACATCCACAAACACCCCACAACCAATTACACCTACACAGAAACACCACACACCCGTAGACACTGACACAGAAATAACCCACACCCACTGACACCTACACAGGTACACCCCACACCCACTGAACCACGTACATGGAAACACCCCACAGCCACTGAACTACCTACATAGAAACACCCCACACCCACTGACACCTAGACAGAAACACCCCACACCCAGTGAACCATCTACAAACACCCCACAACCAATTACACCTACACAGAAACACCACACACCCACTGACACCTACACAGAAACCCCCAGACCCACTGACACCTACATAGATACATCTGACACCCACTGATACATACAAAGAAACACCCCACACCCACTGACACGTACACAGAAACACACCCCACACACACTGTCAAATACACAAGAAACACCCCACACCCACTGACACCTACACGGAAACACCCCACACCCACTGACACCGACACAGAAACACCCCGCACCCACTGACACCTACACAGAAACACACGACACCAACTGCACCGAAAGACACCACACCCACTAAACCACCGACACAGAAAAATCCCACACCCACTGACACCGACACAGAAACACCCCAAACCCACTGACACCTACAGAGAAACACCCCACACCCACTGACACCTACACAGCAACACATCACACCCACTGACGCCGACAAAGAAACACCCCACACCCACTGATACCTACACAGAAACACCCCACACCCACTGAACAACCTACACAGAACCACCCCACACCCACTGACACAGAACCACCCCAAACCCACTGACACCTACACAGAAACACCCCACACCAACTGACACTTACACCCAAAGACCCCACACCCAGTGAACCACCGACAAAGAAACACACCACACTCACAGAACCACCTACACAGAAATACCCCACACCCACGGACACCGACACAGAAACACCCCACACCCACTGAACCACCTACACAGAAATACCCCACACCCACTGAACCACCTACACAGCAACACATCACACCCACTGATGCGTACAAAGAAACACCCCACACCCACTGACACCTACACGGAAACACCCCATACCCACTGACACCGACACAGAAACACCCCACACCCACTGACACCTACATAGATACATCCCACACCCACTCACACCTACACAGAAACAAACCACACCAACTGACAACTACACTGAAAAACACCACACCCACTAAACCACCGACACAGAAACATCCCACACCCACTGACACCGACACAGAAACACCCCACACCCACTGACACCTACACAGCAACACATCACACCTACTGACACCTACACAGAAACACCCCACACCAACTGACACTTACACCCAAAGACCCCACACCCACTGACACCAACACAGTAACACCCCACACCCACTGACACCGACACAGAAACACCCCACACCCACTGACACCGACACAGAAACACCCCACACCCACTGACACCTACACAGAAACACCCCACACCAACTGACACCTACACAGAAACACCCCACACCCACTGAACCAACACAGTTACACCCCACACCCACTGACACCGACACAGAAACACTCCACACCCACTGACACCTACACAGAAACACCCCACACCCACTGAACCACCTACACAGAAACACCCCACACCCACTGACACCAACACAGTAACACCCCACACCCACTGAACCACCTACACAGAAACACCCCACACCCACTGACACCTACACAGAAACACCCCACACCCACTGACACCAACACAGTAACACCCCACACCAACTGACACCTACACAGAAACACCCCACACCCACTGACACCAACACAGAAACACCCCACACCCACTGAACCACCTACACAGAAACACCCCACACCCACTGACACCGACACAGAAACACCCCACACCCACTGACACCGACACAGTAACACCCCACACCCACTGAACCACCTACACAGAAACACTCCACACCCACTGAACCACCTGCACAGAAGCACCCCACACCCACTGACACTGACACAGAAACACCCCACACCCACTGACACCTACACAGAAACACCCCACACCCACTGACTCCGACACAGAAACACCCCATACCCACTGACACCGACACAGAAACACCCCACACCCACTGAACCACCTACACAGAAATTCCTACTCCAATGAAATCCCCAAAGCTCCTATACAGTAAAACTCACAGTCCCACCAAACCTCCTGTCCCACCACCCCCTACCTTCCACAGCAGAAAGAAATCACTTTCTGAAGAAGATGTCAGTTTGCTGCGGCAGACCAGGAGAATCGCAACTGATTCCACAAATATTTTCAGAGCAAATGGATTGCAAGGGACCCCAATTCCTCTCAGCTCGAGTCTCCCTCCTTTCCCAGCCCATATCCCTTTAGCCTTGACCAATCAAGATTTTATGCATCTCTGCCTTTTATATATGTAAGATGCGAGCGAGTTACGTGTACATAAAGCCTTGGTAGCCTCAGCTGCTTGTGACAAAGAAAATCCACAGATTCATCACTCTCTTGCTGAAGAAATGACTGCTCATCTCTGTTGTAAAAGGACGTCCCTCTATTCTGAAGCTGTGTCCTCTGGTCTTAGACTCTCTCAGCACAGGAAACATCCTCTCTACATACACTCTATTAAGGCCTATTACCAGTCAATGGTTTTCAATTAGATGACCCTCATCCCTCTGAATTCCAGTGAGCACAATCCCAGAGTGATCGAACACTCTTCAGATGACAAGCCATTCTGTCAACCTCCTTGAACCCTCTCCAGTTTCAGCAGATGCTTTCTAAGATAAGGGGCCCAAAACTGCTCACAATGCTCCAAGTGATGCCTCAATAATGTTTTATGATGTCTCAACATAACATCCCTGCATTTATATTCTCGTCGCCTTGACATGAATGTTAACATCACATTTGCCTCCCTCACCACACACTCAATCTGCATATTTGCCTTTAGGAAATTCTGTACAAGGACTCCCAAGTCCCTTTGGGCTTCAGATTTTTGTGTTTTCTCTGCACTTAGAAAATAGTCAACCCTTCCATTTCTTCTCCCAGAGTGCATCACCATACTCTTCCGAACACTGTAATCCATCTCAAAGAGAAAATCTGCGGATGCTGGAAATCCAAGCAAAACACACAAAATGTTGGAGGAACTTAGCAGGTCCATTTGTCATCTCTTTGCCCATTCTCCTAACCTACCTAACTCCATCTGTAACCTCTCTACTTCCTCAATACATTTGCAGAGCCAAAACAGATGGGGGATTTGTTAAATACATTTTTTTTCATCCAGATTTAGTCAGGAAAAGGATTCTGAGTTTACAGAAGACAAAGTGGCATCAACTTCATGGACTCTGTACAGATTACAGCGCAGGTAGGACGGACAGAGAACATAGAAAACCCACAGCACAATACAGGCCCTTCAGCCCACAAAGCTGTGCCGAACATGTCCCTACCTTCGAAATTACTGTAACATGCTGTAAGGTTTCACTGATAATGTAATGGTTTCTCTGTAGCAGCAATGTTTGGGTTATGACTAGAGATAACGGGGTTTGGAATGCTGTTGTTCTTTCTTGTGAATCTGGAAGAGAGATTTTCGCGGACTTTTGCTGGGGAGTGATGAGGAGAGAAGACGCGAATGGAGAGAGTTGGTAGACCGCCGGACAGGGTGGACTTGGGAGCGAGGGTCCGAAGGGCAGCGATGATCGGAGGAGGTCGACGGTGGACGATCGACTTATCAGTGAGCTCCAAATGTGCACAACAGACTGTTTCATAAGGTTGGGCCCTTTTTCTTTTTTTTGTTTCTTTACTAACCACATAGTCAAATTAAGAATTATAAAGCTTAATCATTTAATTGCATATTGTGTACTGTTTGTTATTTCGACGTACTGATTTGTAACAGGGGACACATCGCGCAGCATCCACCTAAGCAACATTTCTAAAGTTTGGCCGGGCTGCTAGCCGAAGCGAAAGTTACATTTCCTCGGGTAACCCATAGCCCTCTATTTTTCTAAGATACATGTACCTATCCAGAAGTCTTTTAAAAGACCCTATCGTATCCACCTCCACCACTGTCGCCGGCAGCCCATTCTGCGCACTCACCACTCTGCGTGAAAAAACTAACCTCTGTACCCACTTCCAAGCACCTTAAAAATATGCCCTCTCATGTTAGCCATTTCAGCCCTGGGAAAAAGCCTCTGACCATCCACACGATCAATGCCTGTCATTATCTTGTACACCTCTATCAGGTCACCTCTCATCCTCTACCGCTCCAAGGAGAAAAGGCCAAATTCACTTAGCCTATTCTCATAAGGCATGCTCTCCAATCCAGGCAACATTCTTGTAAATCTCCTCTGCACCCTCTCTATGGTTTCCACATCCTTCCTATAGTGAGGCGACCAGAACTGAGCACGGTGCTCCAAGTGGGATCTGACCAGGGTCCTATATAGCTGCAATATTACCTCTCAACTCCTAAATCCAATTCCACGATTGATGAAGGTCAATGCACTATACGCCTTCTTAACCACACAGTCAACCTGTGCAGCAGCTTTGAGTGTCCTATGGACTCGGACCCCAAGATCCCTCTGATCCTCCACACTGCCAAGAGTCTTACTATTAATACTATATTCTGTCATATTTGACCTACCAAAATGAACCAGCTCACACTAATCTGGGTTGAACTCCATCTGCCACTTCTCAGCCCAGTTTTGCATCCTCTCAATGTCCCACCGTAACGTCTGACAGCCCTCCACACTATCCACAGGTGTTTGCTGTCCTGGGAAAAATCAGAGGGGATAAATCCCCATGGCCTGACAAGTTCATAAGATCATAAGACATGGGAGCAGAATTAGGCCATTCAGCCCATTGAGTCTGCTTCACCATTCCATCATGAGAGATCTCGGATCCCACTCTACCCCATACACCTGACTTCTCATCATGTCCTTTGATGCCCTGACCGATCAGGAAACGATCAACTTCTGCTTTAAATATACTGATGGACTTGGCCTCCATCGCAGTCTGTGGAACAGTATTCCACAGATTCACTACTCTCTAGCTAAAAATATACCTGCTTACCTCTGTTCTAAAAGGTCGCCCCTCAATTTTGAGGCTGTTCTGGATACCCCCACCACAGGAAACATCCTCTCCACATACACCTTAATTAGTCCTTTCAACATTCAGTAGGTTTCAATGAGATCCCCTGCATTCCTCTAAATTCACAAGCCCAAAGCTGCCAAACACTCCTCATATGTTAACCCCTTCATTGCTCCTCACAGGTTAACCCCTTCATTGCTGGGATCATCCTTGTGAACCTCCGTCAGTACAGATCTGTGCGGAACACCACCAGTGACGGACCTCCAGCCAGAGTAATATCACAAACAGCAGAGATCCCAGTAGGGATTCCTGCAGAACACCACCATTCACAGATGTTTCAGATGCAGGAAGAAAGGCACAGAACAATACTGTGTTATCACAGGCCAGCGGGACATGGCCTATGTTCCTCTCATCATTTCAGAAAAGTGAATCCAATCAAACACAGTCAACACGGTATGATGAAAGGTAAACAATGTTTGACCTTTTTTTGCTCAGATTTTTTGAGGATGTAACAGGAAGAGTTTACAGTAGATATTGTGCATTTAGATTTCCAAAAGGCACAAATTGCCACATAACAGGCTGGTGCATTAAGGTAGATCTCTGGTTTCAGGAAGCAGTGTGTTGGCATGGATAATAAGCCATTGGCACACTTCATTATTCAAAGTATGTTATGTTGAAGTTCTACAAGACATTGGTGAGGCCTAATTTGGATTATTATTTGCAGTTTTGGTCACCACCCACAAGAAAGATGTAAATAAGATTGAAAGAGTGCAGAGAAAATTTACAAGGATGTTGTTGGTCTGGAGGACCTGAGTTATAAGGAAAGATTGAATAGGTTAGGACTGTATTCTTTAAAACATAGAAGACTGAGGAGAGATTTGATAGATGTATACAAAAATTATGAGGGGTATAGATAGGGTAAACGCAAGCTGCCTTTTCCACTGAGGTTGGATGGGACTACAACCAGAGGTCATGGGTTAAGGGTGAAAGGTGAAATGCTTAAGGAGAACATGATGGGAAACATCTTCACTCAGTGGATCATGACAGCAAGGAACAAGCTGCCAATAAAAGTGGTGCATGTGATTTCAATTTCAACATTTAAGAGAAATGTTTTTATGTACATGGATGGCAGGGATATGGACGGCTGTGGTCAAAGTGCAGATCAGTGGAACCAGGCAGTTTAAATGACGGACCAAAGCGTATGTTTCTGTGCTGTAGTGTTCAAGAAGGGCCCTTGTGTACTGGAGGGAATGTGTTGGCATGGATCAGTCAGGCCCATTCCCAACAGGGGGGAGGGTGTTGGCATGGATTAGACGAGCTGTTTTCCAGCGGGGGGAGTGGGGCGTGCTGGCATGGATGATAAACCACAAAGATTTTCCAACAGGAGGGAGTGTGTTGGCATGGATTAGTTAGGCCCATTTCCAACAGGAGGGAGTGTGTTGGCATAGATTAGACAGGCCTGTTTCCAACAGGAGGGCGTGTGTTGGCATGGATTAGACAGGCCTGTTTCCAACAGGAGGGCGGGTGTTGGCATGGATTAGACAGGCCTGTTTCCAACAGGAGGGAATGTGTTGGCATGGATTATAGACCACAGACTTTCCCAACAGGAGGGATATAACGTGAGGATTGGTTCTTGGGCCTCTTTTTCTTTCTGTTCATCAATGTCCTGCAGAGGAAACAAAGTGAGAACTCGCCAAGATTGCTCCTATACGAAAACAGGTAGAAGGACCTGGATGATGAGAACATTGAAATTAAGGTCAAACATGCAGAGCTGGAGGTCAGATCAGGTAACAGGTACGAGGTGAAAACAGTCAAATATTTGAAAGATGGAACATTGAGGTTGATGGGAAGCTGGCACAGAGGAGGAGTCGTGGTGGGGACACATGAGACGGACAATGCTAGAATCCAGATTCACACACTGCCAGAGGAACTCAGCAGCTCAAGCAACATCTGTGGGGCTGGATTGAAATCTCAATGTGTCAGGAAAAAGAGAGCATCAGAACTGAGAAGGGAGAATGGCTGGCGTAAAGTGGGCAGGGAGATTTCTGGCGAAAAGTGGGCGGGGAGATTTCCGGCGAAAAGTGGGCGGGGAGATTTCCGGTCTAAAGTGGGCGGGGAGATTTCCGGCGTAAAGTGGGCGGGGAGATTTCCGGCGTAAGGTGGGCGGGGAGATTTCTGGTGTAAAATGGGCGGGGAGATTTTTGGTGTAGGGTGAGCAGGGAGTTGTGCTGAGATTTGGCAGTGACTGAAGGCGTACAGGGGGCTGAGAAAAAGACAACTAGGTAGGGGAAGGGAGCAGGTCTGCAGTTGGAGGGTAGTGACAGGTGGATGATGAGGCTGGCGTGGAGCCGTGACCCAACCCTGCTCCCAATTCTCTTTTCTCTCCCCTTTCAATCCCCATAGGCCTTCTCCCTCAACCCTGGCCCACCAGAGATCCACAGTCATGGCAGCTGTGCCGCGGGGACAAAGAACGGAGCTGCCACGATATCCTTTACCACGGTACACCTCTGCTGATTTCCCGGTTACACCTGTGTCTGCTGTCGTGTACTGGTGGGCAGGCTAGAACTCTGTTCCTCAGAAGCTGGTGCTGAGGCGAGCTTCAGCTCAGTTTCGGGGTTGTAGTCTGCACTGCAGGTCTGCGTGGAGCTTGTCGATAGCATTACAGAGCGTTTGTTTGATAAAGCTTCTGCCCTTTGGGCTTGGCACTTGAAGCTCATAAGTTTGGCATCCAAGGATTGAGTTCGTGGCCTTGTGAAGTGACTCTCTCCAGCACAGAGATCCTGGGCATTCCAGTCCTTATCTATCAGCTGGAGGTCAAATGCATGGCGTTGTATCCAGTCCGTGCAGAGGCCATCTCTCTCTGAAACCACACCACCACCGAGTAAGGGGACAGTGCTTTTACACACTCGCTTCTGAGAGTTCTCAAAAAGTGCGTACCAGGGGGGCAGGGTTCCATCTCTGTAGCCAGCGTCTGTCTGAATATGGCCGCTCAGCATGTCCACAGCAGGGTCAGTGTCGTCTGCAGAGTCAATAACTGGAATCGGAAGGGAGAATATCCAATTACACACAAACAATAAATGACCTGACTGTCCAGCTCTGTGTGGAAAGTCACAGAAATTCAGAGTTCAGGAGGTGGCCAATTACAGACCTGGGGAACATGCCTCAAAAGCTGATCATTCCTGGCTCTGTCCTTGATCTCACCCTACTGCCCCCGAAATAATTTATCCCATTGTCACAAAACAGGCAATTCTGCCTACAACTAAACGTCTCCTAGCCCCTTTCATTGGGTAGAGGGCTGCTGCCTCTCCATCCCTGAACAAGCCACAGGTCCCTCGGACATGCGACACAGGACATCGCTCTGCCCAGCAAACTGCCCTGATTCACACGTATGTACCCTCTCACTGCCTCACAGATCACCATGAGACCTGTGAGCGGAGCCCTCCTCCTCTCTATGGTACCTTGTGCACAGAAATCTCAGATTCCCCCCAACAACATCTACTTTATTGTAGATCACAAACTGGAATCACAGCAATAGAATCTGGAAATGAGTAATAATAACAGAGTTGTCATGATGGGAGATTTTCACTTCCCAAATATTGATTGACATCTCCCTAGAGTGAGGGGTTTAGATGGGGTGCAGTTCATTAGGTGTATTCAGGAAGGTTTCTTGACACAATATGTAGGTAAGCCTACAAGAGGAGAGGCTGTACTTGATCTGGTATTGGGAAATGAACCTGGTCAGGTGTCAGATCTCTCAGTGAGAGAGCATTTTGGAGATAGTGATCACAGTTCTATCTCCTTTACCATAGTATTGGAGAGGGATAGGAACAGACAAGTTAGGGAAACATTTAATTAGTGTAAGGGGAAATATGAGGCTATCAGGCAGGAACATGGAAGCATAAATTGGAAACATATTCTCAGGTACACATACGTAAGAAATGCGGCAAATGTTCAGGGGATATTTGTGTGGGGTTCTGAGTAGGTACGTTCCAATGAAACATGGAAAGGATGGGAGTTGTATGACATGTATAGGAAGCAGGGAGTAAATAAGGTGCTTGAGGAGTATAAGAAGTGCAAGAAAATACTTAAGAAAGAAATCAGGAGGGCTAAAAGAAGACATGAGGTTGCCTTGGCAGTCAAAGTGAAGGATAATCCAAAGAGCTTTTACAGGTATATTAAGAGCAAAAGGATTGTAAGGGATAAAATTGGTCCTCTTGAAGATCAGAGTGGTCGCCTATGTGCGGAACCAAAAGAAAGGGGGGAGATCTTAAATAGGTTTTTTGCGCCTGTATTTACTAAGGAAACTGGCATGAAGTCTATGGAATTAAGGGAAACAAGTAGTGAGATCATGGAAACTGTACAGATCGAAAAGGAGGAGGTCCTTGCTGTCTTGAGGAAAATTAAAGTGGATAAATCCCCGGGACCTGACAGAGTGTTCCCTCGGACCTTGAAGGAGACTAGTGTTGAAACTGCAGGGGCCCTGGCTGAAATATTTAAAATGTCGCTGTCTACAGGTGAGGTGCCGGAGGATTGGAGAGTGGCTTATGTTGTTCCGTTGCTTAAAAAAGGATCAAAAAGTAATCCAGGAAATTATAGGCCAGTAAGTTTAACGTCGGTAGTAGGTAAGTCATTAGGGGGAGTACTAAGAGACAGGATCTACAAGCATTTGGATAGACAGGGACTTATTAGGGAGAGTCAACATGGCTTTGTGCGTGGTAGGTCATGTTTGACCAATCTATTGGAGTTTTTCGAGGAGGTTACCAGGAAAGTGGATGAAGGGAAGGCAGTGGATATTGTCTATATGGACTTCAGTAAGGCCTTTGACAAGGTCCCGCATGGGAGGTTAGTTAGGAAAATTCAGTCGCTAGGTATACATGGAGAGGTGGTAAATTGGATTAGACATTAGCTCAATGGAAGAAGCCAGAGAGTGGTGTAGAGAATTGCTTCTCCGAGTGGAGGCCTGTGACTAGTGGTGTGCCACAGGGATCAGTGCTGGGTCCATTGTTATTTGTCATCTATATCAGTGATCTGGATGATAATGTGGTAAATTGGATCAGCAAATTTGCTGATGATACAAAGATTGGAGGTGTAGTAGACAGTGAGGAAGGTTTTCAGAGCCTGCAGAGGGACTTGGACCAGCTGGAAAAATGGGCTGAAAAATGGCAGATGCAGTTTAATACAGACAAGTGTGAGGTATTGCACGTTGGAAGGACAAACCAAGGTAGAACATACAGAGTTAATGGTAAGGCACTGAGGAGTGCAGTGGAACAGAGGGATCTGGGAATACAGATACAAAATTCCCTAAAAGTGGCGTCACAGGTAGATAGGGTCGTAAAGAGAGCTTTTGGTACATTGGCCTTTATTAATCAAAGTATTGAGTATAAGAGCTGGAACGTTATGATGAGGTTGTACAAGGCATTGGTGAGGCCAAATCTGGAGTATTGTGTTCAGTTTTGGTCACCAAATTACAGGAAGGATATAAATAAGGTTGAAAGAGTGCAGAGTAGGTTTAAAAGGATGTTGCCAGGACTTGAGAAACTCAGTTACAGAGAAAGGTTGAATAGGTTAGGACTTTATTCCCTGGAGCGTAGAAGAATGAGGGGAGATTTGATAGAGGTATATAAAATTATGATGGGTATAGATAGAGTGAATGCAAGCAGGCTTTTTCCAGTGAGGCAAGGGGAGAAAAAAACCAGAGGACATGGGTTAAGGGTGAGGGGGGAAAAGTTTAAAGGGAACATTAGGGGGGGGGCTTCTTCACACAGATAGTGGTGGGAGTATGGAATGAGCTGCCAGACGAGGTGGTAAATGCGGGTTCTTTTTTAACATTTAAGAATAAATTGGACAGATACATGGATGGGAGGTGTATGGAGGGATATGGTCTGTGTGCAGGTCAGTGGGACTAGGCAGAAAATGGTTCGGCACAGCCAAGAAGGGCCACAAGGCCTGTTTCTGTGCTGTAGTTTCTATGGTTTCTATGGATAGTAGGGTACAAGATCCGTGGTGCACAAAGGCTGTTGTAAATCCAGTCAAGAAGAAAAGACGAGCTTACGAAAGGTTCAAAAAACTAATTAATGATAGGAATCTAGAGGATTATAAAGCGGGCAGGAAGGATCTTAAGAATGAAATTAGGAAAACCAGAAGGGGTCATGAGAAGGCCTTGGCGGACAGGATTAAGGATCATGCCAAGGAAGTCTACAAGTATATGAAGAGCAAGAGGATAAGGCGTGAAAAAATAGGACCAATCAAGTGTGACAGTGGGAAAGTGTGTATGGAACTGGAGGAAATAGCGGAGGTACTTAATGAATACTTTGCTTCAGTATTCACTACGGAAAAGGATCTTGGTGATTGTAGTGATGACTTGCAGTGAACTGAAAAGCTTCAGCATGTAGATATTAAGGAAGAGGATGTGCTGGAGCTTTTGGAAAGCATCAATTTGGATAAATCACTTCGACCGGATGAGATGTACCCCAGGGAGGCGAGGGAGGAGATTGCTGAGCCTCTAGCAGTGATCTTTACATCATCAATGAGGACAGGAGAAGTTCCAGAGGATTGTAGGGTTATGGATGTTGTTCCCTTATTCAAGAAAGGGAGTTGGGATAGCCCAGGAAATTATAGGCCAGTGAGTCTTACTTCAGTAGTTGTTAAGTTGATGGACAAGATCCTGAGCGACAGGATTTATAAACATTTGGAGAGGCATAATATGATTAGGAACAGTCAGCATGGCTTTGTCAAAGGCAGGTTGTGCCTTACGAGCCTGATTGAATTTTTTGAGGTTGTGGCTAAACACATTGATGAAGGCAGAGCCGTAGATGTAGTGTATATGGATTTCAGCAAGGCATTTGATAAGGTACCCCATGCAAGGCTTATTGAGAAAGTATGGAGGCATGGGATCCAACGGGATATTGCTTTGTGGATCCAGAACTGACTTGCCCACAGAAGGTAAAGAGTGGTTGTTGACGGGTCATATTCTGCATGGAGGTCAGTGACCAGTGGAGTGCCTCAGGGATCTGTTCTGGGACCCTTACTGTTCGTGATTTTTATAAATGACCTGGATGAGGAAGTGGAGGGATGGGTTAGTAAATTTGCTGATGACACAAAGGTTGGGGGTGTTGGGGGTGTTGTGGATAGTGTGGAGGGCTGTCAGAGGTTACAACGGGACATTGATAGGATGCAAAACTGGGCTGAGAAGTTGCAGATGGGGTTCAACCCAGATAAGCGTGAGGTGATTCATTTTGGTATGTCAAATATGATGGCAGAATATAGTATTAATGGTAAGACTCTTGGTAGTGTGGAGGATCAGAAGGATCTTGGGGTCCGAGTCGATTGGACACTCAAAGCTGCTGCGCAGGTTGACCCTGTGGTTAAGAAGGCATATGGTGTATTGGCCTTCATCAATCATGGGATTGAATTTTGGAGTTGAGAGGTAATGTTGCAGCTATATAGGACCCTGGTCAGACCCCACTTGGAGTACTGTGCTCAGTTCTGGTCACCTCACTACAGGAAGGATGTGGAAACCGAGAAAGAGAGCAGTGGAGATTTACAAGGATGTTGCCTGAATTGGGGAGCATGCCTTATGAGAATAGGTTGAGTGAATTTGGCCTTTTCTCCTTGGAGCGACGGAGGATGAGAGGTGACTTGATAGAGGTGTATATAATGATGAGAGGCATTGATCGTGTGGATAGTCAGAGGCTTTTTCCCAGGGCTGAAATGACTAACATGAGAGGGCATAGTTTTAAGGTGCTTGGAAGTAGGTACAGAGGAGATGTCAGGGGTAAGTTTTTTATGCAGAGAGTGCTGAGTGCATTCAATGGGCTGCTGGCAATGGTGGTGGAGGCAGAAACGATAGGGTCTTTTAAGAGACTCCTGGATAGGTACATGGAGCTTAGAAAAATAGAGGGCTATGGGTAAAGCCCAGTTAGCTCTAAGGTGAGGACATGTTCAGCACAACTTTGTGGGCCAAACAGCCTGTATTGTGCTGTAGGTTTTCTATGTTTCTTTGTTTCTGACAGTGGGTTAAGCAGCCACAGGATGGCACTGCACCATAGAGTTAGTGCGGCGCTATTACAACTTGGGGGCGGATTTCAGAGTTCAACTCCGGTATTCCTGAAAGGGTTTATATTCTCCCCATGGTAGGCATAATATCTCCTCCAGGTGCTCCAGTTTCCTCCCAAAGCCCAAAGACATACATGTTCGGAGATTAGTTTGATTGTAAATTGAGCCAAGATGAGGTTAACGTTAAATAGGTGGGATGTGGCATGGTGAAGGTCATTGCTACTGAAGGGCCTGTTCAGAGGTGCTTCTCAAAATAATTAATAAGGCACAAAGGCACAGTTATCAAGGGAGAGTGTAGGTGTACAGGAGATCGGGACAGGCACTTACAGAGATGCGGCGGGGCATGAGGGATGAGGTCAGGGCTGGACAGAGACGAGCGATGAGGACAGGCATTTACAGAGATCAGGGGAGCACAGGAGATGAGGTCAGGATCTGGAGGGGTGCAGGGCACTGGGACATCGGATAGCGTTGAGAAGGGGTGTAGGGGATTAGGATAGGAGCTTACAGATATGGGCAGGGAGTAGGGGATGAGGACGGATTTACAGGGATGTGGAGGGTGTAGGGGATGAGGATGGGAGTTTAGAAAGACATGGAGGTGTAATGGATTGGGGCAGGGTTTTACAGCTACATGAAAGGTGCAGTGGATATGGGCAGGGTTTTACAGGTATATGGAAGGTGTAGGGGATTGAACATAGAACATAGAATAGTACAGCACAGTACAGGCCCTTCGGCCCACAATGTTGTGCCGACCCTTAAACTGCCTCCCATATAACCCCCCACCTTAAATTGCTCCATATACCTGTATAATAGTCTCTTAAACTTCACTAGTGTATCTGCCTCCACCACTGACTCAGGCACCAGATCTCGTTGTACTTCCCCTTTTCCTAACATGACACCATTCAGATAGTAATCTGCCTACCTGTTCTTGCCACCAAAGTGGACAACCTCACATTTACTGAGGGGATGTCAGAGAGTGGTGGGTGCGTGGAATGCACTGCCAGCAAAGGAGATAGAGGCAGATACAATAGGGCCTTTTAAGAGCCTTTTAGATAGGTACATGGAGCTTAGAAAAATAGAGAGCTATGCACTCGAAAAATTCTATGCTGAAAGACCTGTAATGTGCTGTAGATTTCTATGTTCTATGTTAAACTTATTATCAAAGTACATATATGTCACCTTTTACAAGCCTGTGATTCACTTCTTTGAAAGCATACCCAATAAATCTATAACAGAATAATAGCCATAATAGAATCAATAAATCCTGTACAAACTGGACATTCAAAGTGATGTGCCAAAGACAACAAACTGGGCAAATACATACATAAGTAAATAAATATCCAAACAATAAATGTCAAGGAAATGAAATGAAAGTGATTCCATAGGTTGTAGGTGACAGGGCAAGTGAAGTGGCTCGAGGGCCTGATGGTTGAGAGGTAATAACTATTTCTGAACCATGTGGCGACAGTCTTAAGTCCTGCACCTTCTTCCTGATGGCAGCAGTGAGAAAAGAGCACGACCTGGGTGGTGGGGCTTCTGATGATGGATGCTGCTTTCTGGTGACAATGCTCTGTGTAGATATGCTCAATGGTTGGAAGGGCTTTACCCCGATGGTCTGGGCCATACCCACTACTTTCTGTAGGATTTTCCATTCAAGGGTGTTTCCATATCATGCTGTGTTGCAGACGGTCAACGTACTCCATACCATATATCCATGCTCTCGCCTCTCTTTTACTCTTTATATGTCTGAAAAACCTTTTGTATTCGCTTTGATATTAATCGTGAGAGAAATAGAATGCGGGCCTTTGGCCCATCCAGTCTGTGTCAAACCATTTAACCTGTCTATTCCCATCGACCTGCATCTGGATCATAGCCCTCCATAACCCCTCCCGTCCACATACCTATCCGAACTTCCCGAAAATATTGAAATCAAAATTGCATCACTAGCACTGGCAGCTCGTTCCACACTCTCACCACTCTCTGAATGACGAATTTTCTCCGTATGCACCCCTTAAATATTTCACCTTTCACCCTTATCCCATGACCTCCATGCATAGTCTCACCCAACCTCAGTGGAGAAAGCCTGTTGAATTTATCCCATCTCTCCACCTCATAATTTTGTCTTTATCTTCTATGTTCTAAGGAACAAAGTTCTAACCTATTGAATCTTTCCTTACAACTCATGTCTTCCAGACCTGGCAACATTCTTGTAAATTTTCTTTGTACTCTTTCAATCTTACTTACACCTTTCTGTAGATTGTTGACCAAATCAGCACACAATAGTCCAAATTAGGCCTCACCAATGTCTGACACAACTTCAACATAACATCCCATCTCCTGTACTCTATACGTCGATTTATGAAAGCCAATGTGCCAAAAGCTTTTTTTACAACCCTACCAACCTGTGACACCACTTCCAATGAATTATGGACCAGATCCCTTTGTTCTACCACACTCCTCAATGTCCTACCGCTCACAATGTAAGGCCTGCCTTGGTTGGTCCTACCGATATTCAGAACATCACTCTTGTCTGCATTAAATTGCATCAGCCATTTTTAGCCCATTTTTCACCTGGTCCACATCGCGCTGCAAGCCATGGTAGTCTTCTTTGTTATTCACTACACCCCCAGTTTTGGTGACATCCAGAAATTTGCTGATCCAGTTAACCACGTTATCATCCAGTTTATCGATATAGATAACAAACAAAAACAGACCCAGCATGAATCCTTGCAGCTCTTTATTTGTCCCAGGCATTGCTGCTCTGTCACCACATTCTGGTGTCTCTTCCAATAAACTTTGGCCAGCTCCTCTCTCACGACTCTGTAATTCCTTTTACTCCACTGTAATGCTGATAGATTTGACTTTAGCTTTTCCCTCTCAAATTTCAGGGTGAATTCTTCACGTTATAATCACTGTCTCCCGAGGGATCCTTTACCTTAAGCTCCCTAACCAAATCCAGTTCATTACACATCATCCAATCGAGAGTAGTTGATCTCCTAGTGGGTTCAAAGGTTATCTCATGGGCATTTTAAAAATTCTTTCTTGAGATCCAAAATCAGCACCACTTAATTTTCCCAATCTATCTGAATATTTAAATCCCCATGAATATGGTAACATTGCCCTTCTGACGTGCATTTTCTATTCCTGATTGTAATTAGTATACCACTTCCGGCTACTGTTCAGAGGCCTGTGTATAACTTGCATCGGGGTATTTTTACCCTTGCAGTTCCTTAACTCCACCCACAATGATTCTATATCTTCTGATGCAATGTCACCTTTTCATAATGAGTTAATTTAATTTTTTACCAACTAAAGCCACACCAACCTCACTGCTTACCTGCTTGTACTTTTGATACGATGTCTCGCCTTGAATGTTAAGCTCCCATCTATTATCTTCTATCAGCCACAACACAGTGATGTCCACAACATCATACCTGCCAATCTCTATGCTATAAGATTACCTACCTAATTTCATACACTGCGTGCATTTAAACACCTTCAGTACTGTATTCATCACACTTTTCAATTTTGACTCTGTGTTACGCTGTAACCTATCCCACTGAATGCAATTTTTCCCCTTCATTGCCTGTCATTCTTGACAGTCTCACGACACACAGCATCTACATGTATATCAGCTGCTCCATTCTTAGCCCTATCATTCAGTTTCCAAATAACTGAAACCATCCCCAACACTTTAGCAAACCTAGCCACAGGATACTGGGCACCTCGGGTTCAGGTGTAAATCACCCCTTTTGTATGTGTCATTCCATCCCCAGAAGACATCCGAATGATACAGAAATCTAAAATCTTATCCCTGCACCAGATCCTCAGACATGTATTTATCTGTGAATCATCCTATTCTTAACCTCACTGGTGTGTGGCAGAAGCAGCAATCCAGAGATTACTACCATAAGACAAAGTAACAGAAATAGGCTATTTGGCCTGTCAAGTCTGCTCCTCCGTGCAATCATGGCTAATCCTTTTTCTCCCCCTCCTCGGCCTTTGCTCCGTAACCTTTAATGCCATGGCCAATCAAGAACCTATCGATCTCTGCCTTAAATACACCCAAAGACCTGGCCTCCACAATGACATTCCACGAATTCACCACCCTTTGGCTAGAGAAATTCCTTCACATCTCTGTTGTAAATGGATGCCTCTCTATCCTGAGGCTGTGCCCTCTTGTCCAAAACTCCCCCACACATCCTTTCCACATCTACTCTAGGCCTTTCAACATTCAAAAGGTTTCAATGAGCTCTCCACACTCATACTTCTAAATTCCAGCATTGACCCAGAGCCATCAAACGTTCCCCATATGGTAAAATTTCATTCTGCAATCATCCTTGTGAACCTCCTCTGAACCCTCTCCAGTGCCAGCACATCGTTTTTTAGATATGGATCCCAAAACTGTTCACAAAACTCAAGGTGAGTCTTCATCAGTGCCTTACAAAACCTCAGCATCACATCCTTGCTCTTGTATACTAGACCTCTTGAAATGAATGTTAACTTGGCATTTGCCATCCCCACCAACTCAACCTGCAAGTTAGCATTCAGGGTGTTCTGCACAAGGATCCCAAGTACCCTTGCATCTTAGGTTCTTGGATTTTATCCCCATTTAGAAAAATAATGCATCCCTCCACTTCCTCATCCAGGTCATTTATAAAAATCACAAAGAGAAGGGGTCCCAGAACAGAACCACTGGTCACCAACCTCCATGCAGAATATGACCTGTCTACAACAACTCTTTGCCTTCTGTGGGCAAGCCAACTCTGGATCCATAAAGCAATGTCCCCTTGGATCCCATGCCTCCTTATTTTCTCAATACGCCTGGCATGGGGTACCTTATCAAATGCCTTGCTAAAATCCATATACATTTACTGTTCTACTTCGTCAATGTGTTTAGTCACTTCCTCAAAAAATTCAATCAGGCTAGTAAGGCATGACCTGCCTTTGACAAAGCCATGCTCACTATTCTTAATCATATTATGCCTCTCCAAATGTTCACAAATTCTGCATCTCAGAATCTTTTCCATCAACTTACCAATCACTGAAGTAAGACTCACTGGTCTATAATTTCCTGGGATATCGCTACTCCCTTTCTTGAATAAGAGAACAACATCTGCAACCCTCCAGTCCTCCGAAACCTCTCCCGTCCCCAGTGATAATGCAAAGATCATCGCCAGAGGCTCAGCAATCTCCTTCCTTGCCTCCCACAGTAGCCTGGAGTACATCCCATCCGGTCCCAGACTCTTATCCAACTTGATACTTTCCAAAAACTCCAGCACATCCTCTTTCTATATGCTCAAGTTTTTCAATCCACTGTAAGTCATCCCTAGAATCACCAAGATCCTTTTCAGTAATGAATACTGAAGCAAAGTATTCATTAAGTACCTCTGTTATCTCCTCCGGTTCCAGACACACTTTTCCACTGTCACACTGTCCTCTTGCTCTTCGCATACTTGTAGAATGCCTTCCGATTTTCTTTAATTCTGCCTGCCAAGGGCTTCTCATGGTCCCTTCTGGCTCTCCTAATTTCCTTCTTAAGCTCCTTCCTGCTATCCTTATAATCTTCTAGATCTCTATCATTACCTAGTATTTTGAACCTTTTCTAAACTCCTCTTTTCTTCTTGACTAGATTTGTACACCACAGTTCCTGTACCCTACCATCCTTTCTGTCTCATTGGAACATACCTCTGCAGAACATCACACAAATATCTCTTGAACATTTGCCACATTTCTGCCGTGCATTTCCCTGAGAACATCTGTTCTTAATTTATGCTTCCAAGTTCCTGCCTGATAGCTTCATATTTCCCCTTACTCCAATTAAACACTTTCCTAACTTTTCTGTTCCTATCCCTCTTCAATGCTTTGGTAAAGGAGATAGAATTGTGATCACTAGCTCCAAAATGCTCTCCCACTGACAGATCTGACACCTGACCAGGTTCATTTCCCAATAGCAGATGAAGTACAGCCTCTCTTTAGGTGTATCTACATATTCTGTCAGGAAACCTTCCTGAACACATCTAACAATCTCCATCCCATCTAAATCCCTTGCTCTGGGAAGATGCCGATCAATATTTGGGAAATTAATATCTCCCACCATGACAACCCTGTTATTCCTTCCAGAATCTGTCTCTCTATCTGCTCCTCAACGTCCCTGTTACTATCGGGTGGTCAATAAAAAAACACCCAGTAGAGTTATTGACCCCTTCCTATTCCTAACTTCCACCCACAGAGACTCAGTAGACAATCCCTCCATGACTTCCACCTTTTCTGCAGCCGTGACACTATCTCTGATCAACAGTGCCACGCCCCCACCTCTTTTGCCTCCCTCCCTGTCCTTTCTGAAACATCTGCAGCCTGGCACTCTAAGTCACTCTAAGTAATCAGCTGTACTGGATTGGGTATTGTGTAATGAACCGGAGGTGATTAGAGAGATTGAGGTGAAGGAACCCTAAGGAGGCAATGATCATAACATGATTGAGTTCACTGGGAAATCTGAAGAGAAGCCGAAATCTGATGTGTCAGTAGTCAGTGGAGTGAAGGAAATTACAGTGGCATGAGAGAGGAACTGGCCAAAATTGACTGGAAGGATGGCAGAGCAGTAGTGGCTGGAGTTTATGCGAGAAGTGAGGAAGGTGCAAGACAGGTTTATTACAAACAAGAAGAAATTTTCAAATGGAAAAAGGAAGCAACCGTGGCTGACAAGAGAAATCAAAGCCAAAGTTAAAGCAAAGGAGAGGGCATACAAGGAAGCAAAAATTAGTGGGAAGACAGAGGATTGGGAAGTTTTTAAAAGTTTACAAAATGAAACTAAGAAGGTCATTAAGAGGGAAAAGATGAACTATGAAAGGAAGCTAGCAAATAATATCAAAGAGGATGCTAAAAGCTTTTTCAAGTATATAAAGAGTAAAAGACAGGTGAGAGTAGATATAGGACCGATAGAAAATGATGCTGGAGAATTGTAATGGGATATAAGGAGACAGCGGAGGAACTGAACGAGTATTTTGCATCAGTCTTCACTGAGGAAGACATCAGCAGTATACCGGACACTCAAGGGTGGCAGGGAAGAGAAGTGTGCGCAGTCACAATTACGACAGAGAAAGTACTCAGGAAGCTGAATAGTCTAAAGGTAGATAAATCTCCCTGACCAGATGGAATGCACCCTCGTGTTCTGAAGGAAGTAGCTGTGGACATTGCGGAGGCATTAGCGATGACCTTTCAAAAGTCAATAGATTCTGGCATGGTTCCGGAGGACTGGAAGATTGCAAATGTCACTCTGCTATTTAAGAAGGGGGCAAGAAAGCAAAAAGGAAATTATAGACCTGTTAGCTTGACATTGGTGGTTGGGAAGTTGTTGTAGTCAATTGTTAAGGATGAAGTTACAGAGTACCTAGAGGCATATGACAAGATAGGCAGAACTCAGCATGGATTCCTTAAAGGAAAATCCTGCCTGACAAACATATTATAATTTTTTGAGGAAATTACAAGTAGGCTAGACAAAGGAGATGTAGTGGATGTTGTATATTTGGATTTTCAGAAGGCCTTTGACAAGGTGCCACACATGAGGCTACTTAACAAGATAAGAGCCCATGGAATTACGGGAAAGTTACATACGTGGATAGAGCGTTGGCTGATTGGCAGGAAACAGAGAGTGGGAATAAAGGGATCCTATTCTGGTTGGCTGCTGGTTACCAGTGGTGTTCCACAGGGGTCCGTGTTGGGGCCGCTTCTTTTTACATTGTACATCAACAATTTGGATTATGGAATAGATGGCTTTGTGGCTAAGTTTGTTGATGATACGAAGATAGGTGGAGGGGCTGGTAGTGCTGAGGAAACAGAGAGTCTGCAGAGAGACTTGGGTAGATTGGAAGAATGGGCAAAGAAGTGGCAAATGAAATACAATGTTGGAAAGTGTATGGTTCTGCACTTTGGCAGAAGAAATAAATGGGCAGACTATTACTTAAATGGGGATAGAATTCAAAGTTCTGAGATGCAACGGGACTTGGGAGTCCTCGTACAGGATACCCTTAAGGTTAACCTCCAGGTTGAGTCGGTGGTGAAGAAGGCGAATGCAATGTTGGCATTTATTTCTAGAGGAATAGAGTATAGGAGCAGGGATGTGATGTTGAGGCTCTATAAGGCCCTGGTGAGACCTCACTTGGAGTACTGTGGGCAGTTTTGGTCTCCTTATTTAAGAAAGGATGTGCTGACATTGGAGAGGGTACAGAGAAGATTCATTAGAATGATTCTGGGAATGAGAGGGTTAACATATGAGCAACGTTTGTCCGGTCTTGGACTGTATTCCTTGGAGTTTAGAAGAATTAGGGGAGACCTCATAGAAACATTTTGAATGTTGAAAGACATGGACAGAGTGGATGTGGCAAAGTTGTTTCCCATGATGAGGGAGTCTAGTACCAGAGGGCATGACTTAAGGATTGAAGGGCGCCCTTTCAGAACAGAAATGCGAAGAAATTTTTTTAGTCAGAGGGTGGTGAATCTGTGGAATTTGTTGCCACGGGCAGCAGTGGAGGCCAAGTCATTGGGTGTATTTAAGGCAGAGATTGATAGGTATCTGAGTAGCCAGGGCATCAAAGGTTATGGTGAGAAGGCGGGGGAGTGGGACTAAATGGGAGAATGGATCAGCTCATGATAAAATGGCAGCGCAGACTCGATGGGCCAAATGGCGGACTTCTGTGTCTTATGGTCTAACCATTCCTGCCCCTGAGCCATCCAAGCCACAACATCATAGCTCCAAGTACTGATCCATGCTCTAAGCTCATCTGCTTTGTTCATGATGCTTCTTGCATTAAAATAGACACATCTCAAACCATCGGTCTGAGCACGTCCCTTCTCTATCACCTGCCTATCCTCCCTTTCACACTGCCTACAAGGTTTTTCTATTTGTGAGCCAACCATCCCTTCCTCCATCTCTTCAATTTGATTCCCACCCCCCAGCAATTCTAGTTTAGACTCTCTGCAATAGCCTTAGCAAACCTCTCTGCCAGGATATTGGTCCCCGTCGGATTCAAGTGCAACCCGTGGTTTTTGTACAGGTCGTGCCTGCTCCAAAAGAGATCCCAATGATCCAGAAATCTGAATCCCTGCCCCCTGCTCCAATCCCTCAGCCACGCATTTATCCTCCACCTCACTCTATTCCTATACTCACTGTCGCGTGGCACAGGCAGTAATCCCGAGATTACTACCTTTGAGGTCCTGATTCTCAACTTCCTTCCTAACTCCCTGTAGTCTGTTTTTTGGACCTCCTCCTATGTCATTGGTACCAACATGTACCACGATCTCTGGCTGTTCCCCTTCCCTCTTCAGGATATCGTGGATGCGATCAGAAACATCCCAGACCCTGGCACCTGGGAGGAAAACTACCATCGAGTTTCTTTCCTACATCCGCAGATTCGCCTGTCTGACCCCCTAAGTATAGAATCCCCTATCACTGCTGCCACCCTCTTCCTTTCCCTACCCTTCTGAGCCACAGGGCTGCAGTCTGTGCCAGAGACACGGCCACTGTGTCTTCCCCTAGGTAGGCTGTCCACCCCCCCATCAGTACTCAAATAGGAATACTTATTGTTAAGGGGGACAGCCACTGGGGTACTCTCTAGTACCTGACTCTTACCCTTCCCTCTCTTCCCGCCATTACAGACACTTACACCACACGCTGCATCCGTAAAGCAAACAGCATTATGAAGGACCCCACACACCCCTCATACAAACCCTTCTCCCTCCTGCCATCTGGCAAAAGATACCAAAGTATTCGTGCTCTCACAACCAGACTGTGCAACAGTTTCTTCCCCCAAGCCATCAGATTCCTCAATACGTAGAGCCTGGACTGACCAACCTACTGCCTTCTACTGTGCATATTGTCTTGTTTATTATTTATTGTAATGCCTGCACTGTTTTGTGCACTTTATGCAGTCCTGGGTAGGTCTGTAGTCTACTGTAGTTTTATGTTGTTTTACGTAGTTCAGTGTAGTTTTTGTGTTGTTCATGTAGCACCATGGTCCTGAAAAACATCTCATTTTTACTGTGTACTGTACCAGCAGTTATGGTCGAAATGATAATAAAAATTTACTTGACTTGACTGTTACCCGCATCTGTCTCCCGAGGCCCCGGTGTGACTACTTGCCTGTGGCTCCTCTCTATCACCTCCTCACTGTCCCTGACCAGACGACGGTCATCGAACTGCATCTCCAGTTCCCTAACATGGTCCCCAAAGAGCTGCAGCTCGACACACCTGGTGCAGATGTGGCCGCCTGGGAGGCTGGGAGTCTGACACCCAGTACAGAACACCGGCCTCACAGACCTATTTCTTGTTTCTATTTTTCACAGGTAACTTGCCTAGCCTCAACCCGATGTCGCCAAAGTCCTCCTACTGTGACCTCTACTCGGACACCCGCTCTATAATACTGCCTTCTTTTAAACTCTTCCCGCTGGTCTAACTCACTAATGTCCATGCACTTGCACAGTCGTGCTTTGATCAAACTGCTGAAGAAAAAACTATCTCCTCTTAAACACTTTGCACCGGTCTAACTTGCCGATGTCCACGTGCTTACACAGCCAGGCCTCGATCAAAACGCTGAAGAAAAAACTGTCTCCTTTTAAACTCTTCCCACTGGTCTGACCCGCTGACGTCCACATGCTTGCGCAGTTGTGCCTTGATCTGGTCCAGGTGACTTATGTATTCTTAGGCCGTTCAGCTTTTTGAGCACCTTCTCTCTTGTAACAGAAACTGCACTCACTTCTCTTCCCTCACACCCTTCAACATCTGGCACACTGCTAGTGACTTCCACAGTGAAGACTGCGGCAAAATGTTACTCCGGTCTCATTTTCTAGCGGGCCTATATCCACTCTCATCTCTTTTTTTATTTCTTATATATTTGAAAAGTATCACCTTGATATTGCTTGCTCGCTTGCTTTTATATTTCATCCTTTCCCTCCTAATGATTCTATCATTTGCTTTCTGTAGGTTTTTATGAGCTTCACAATTCTTTATCTTCCCGCTAATTTTTGCTTTGTTGTATGACCTCTTTTTTGCTTTTACATTAGTATTGACTTCTCTTGTCAGGCACAGTTGTATTATTTTGCCATTTGAGTATTTCTTTGATCTTGGAATATGTGTATCCTGCACCTTCACCATTTTTCCCAGAAACTCACACCATTGCTGCTCTGCTGTCAATCCTGCCAGCAGCTCCTTCCAATTTACTTTGGCTAATTCCTCTGTCATACCACTGTAATTTCCTTTACTCTCATGAAATACTGCTACATCAGACTTTACTTTCTCCCTTTCATATTTCAGTTGAACTCAATGATACTGTGATCACTGGTTCTGAAGGGTTCCTTTACCTGAAGCTCCCTAGTTGCCTCCAGTTCATTACATAACACCCAATCCAGTGGAGCTGATCCCCTAGGAGGCTCAATGACAAACTGGCTCTAAAAAGCCACCTCTTAGGCATTCAACAAATTCACTCTCGAGATCCATTATCAACCTGATTTTCCCAATTGACCTACATGTTGAAATCTCCTATGAGTATCATAACATTGCCCTTTTGACTCACCTTTTCTATTTCCCGTTGTAATCTGTAGTCCATATCCCAGCTATTGTTGGGAGGCCTGTATATAACTTCCATCAGGGTCTTTTTACCCTTGCAGTTTCTTAACTCAACCCACAAGGATTCAACATCTTCCTATCCTATGTCACATATTTGAAGAAGGAAGTCTGAGAATCGGAGCGGGAGTGCGATGGGAGCCATTTTGATTTTTTCTTCTTATCATCGGAGTTAAGAGAGGCAGGACTGCACAGGCGTGTGACGTTGGGCAGTGAAGCGCGGAAGATTTAAAAGGAAAACAGATTTATACAGCGGGCAGCGGAGTGAGCTGGGAGCAGAGTGAAGGCTTAAGGGCTTTGGCTCAACGGGCTTAGGCGGGAATGGGCAAGGCAAAGTAGGTTTGGTTTACAATTTTTCCCACTATTTGAGGAAAGGGGGAAGTATGAGTGTGAGGGCAGCTTGTTGTTCTCAGTGCCGGATGTGGGAGGTCCTGGAGTCTCCTAGCCTCCCGGACGTCCACATCTGCGCCAGGTGCGCCGAGCTGCAGCTCCTAAGGGACCATGTTAGGGAACTGGAGCTGCAGCTCGACGACCTTCGTCTGCTCAGGGAGAGCGAGGAGTTGGATAGAGAGAAGTTACAGGCAGATGGTCACACTGGGGCCACGGCAGGCAGACAAGTGGGTCACGGTTAGGAGGGGGAAGGGGAAGTGTCAGGTACTAGAGAGTACCCCGGTGGCTGTGCCCCTTGACAATAAGTACTCCTGTTTGAGTACTGTTGGGGGGGACAGCTTACCTGGGGGAAGCAACAGTGGCTGTGTCTCTGGCACAGAGTCCGGCCCTGTAGCTCAGAAGGGTAGGGAAAGGAAGAGGAGGGCAGTTGTAATAGGGGACTCGATAGTAAGGGGGTCAGATAGGCGATTCTGTAGACGCAGTCCAGAGACCCGGATGGTAGTTTGCCTCCCTGGTGTTAGGGTCTGGGATGTTACTGATTGCATCCAAGATATCATGAAGTGGGAGGGTGAGGAGCCAGAGGTCGTGGTAAATATAGGTACCAATGACATAGGTGGGAACAGGGGAGAGGTCCTGAAAGGAGAATATAGGGAGTTAGGAAGGGAGTTGAGAAGAAGGACTGCAAAGGTAGTAATCTCGGGATTACTGCCTGTGTTACGTGACAGTGAGAGTAGGAATGCAATGAGGTGGAGGATAAATGTGTGGCTGAGGGATTGGAGCAGGGGGCAGGGATTCAAGTTTTTGGATCATTGGGACCTCTTTTGGCACAGGTGTGACCTGTACAAAAAGGACAGGTTGCACTTGAATCCTAGGGAGACCAATATCCTGCGGGGAGATTTGCGAAGGCTACTGAGGAGACTGTAAACTAGAATGATTGGGAGGTGGGAATCAAATTGAAGAGACTAGGAGAGAGGAGGTTAGTTCACAAATAGAGAAAGCTAGTAGAGTGTGTGAGAGAGAATAAGCAGGGGACAGAGAAGGGGAGCACTCAGACCGAAGATGTAGGGGAAAAGGAAGAAAAGGATAACAAATTTGTTTGCTCCATTAAGGATAAAAAGAGAGTAAGATGTGGAGAGTTTCTTAAATGCATCTATTTTAATGCCAGGAGCATTGTAAGAAAGGTGGATGAGCTGAGAGCATGGATTGATACCTGGAAATATGATGATGTAGCTATTAGTGAAACATGGTTGCAGGAGGGGTGTGATTGGCAACTAAATATTCCTAGATTTCGTTGCTTCAGGTGTGATAGAATCGGATGGGCAAGACGGGGAGGTGTTGCATTGCTTGTCAGAGAAAATATTACAGCAGTGCTTTGGCAGGATAGATTAGAGGACTTGTCTTGGGAGGTTATTTGGGTGGAATTGAGGAATGGGAAAGGTGTAGTAACGCTTATAGAGGTGTATTATAGACCACCTAATGGGGAGCGAGAATTGGAGGAGCAAATTTGTAAGGAGATAGCGGATATTTGTAGTAAGCACACATAGACTGGGAAACCCATTCTGTAAAAGGGCTGGATGGTTTGGAGTTTGTAGGATGTGTGCAAGGTAGTTTTTTGCAGCAATACATAGAGGTACCAACGAGAGAAGGGGCAGTGTTGGATCTCCTGTTAGGGAATGAGATAGGTCAGGTGATGGAGGTTTGTGTTGGGGAGCACTTCAGGTCCAGTGATCACAATGCCATTAGTTTCAATATAATTATGGAGAAGAATAGGACTGGAATCAGGGTTGAGATTTTTGATTGGAGAAAGACTAACTTTGAGGAGATGTGAAAGGATTTAGAAGGAGTAGATTGGGATAATTTGTTTTATGGGAAGGATGTAATAGAGAAATGGAGGTTATTTAAAGATGAAATTTTGAGGGTACAGAATCTTCATGTTCCTGTTAGGTTGAAAGGAAAGGTTAAAATTTTGAGGAAGCCATGGTTTTCAAGGGATATTGGAAACTTAGTTTGGAAAAAGAGAGGTATCTACATTAAATATAGGCAGCATGGAGTAAATGAGGTGCTCGAGGAATATAAAGAATGTAAAAAGAATCTTAAGAAAGAAATTAGAAAAGCTAAAACAAGATATGAGGTTGCTTTGGCAAGTAAGGTGAAAATAAATCCAAAGGGTTTCGACGGTTATATTAATAGCAAAAGGATAGTGAGGGATAAAATTGGTTCCACAGAGAATCAGAGTGGACAGCGATGTGCGGAGCCAAAAGAGATGGGGGAGATTTTGAACAATTTCTTTTCTTCGGTATTCACTAAGGAGAAGGATATTGAATTGTGGTAAGGTAAGGGAAACAAGTAGGGTAGTTATGATGATTAAACTATGATTATTATCTGAATGGTGGCTGATTAGGAAAAGGGGAGGTGCAACGAGATCTGGGTGTCATTGTACACCAGTCATTGAAAGTGGGCATGCAGGTACAGCAGGTGGTGAAAAAGGCAAATGGTATACTAGCATTCATAGCAAGAGGATTCGAGTACAGGAGCAGGGAGGTTCTACTGCAGTTGTACAAGGCCTTGGTGAGACCACACCTGGAGTATTGTGTGCAGTTTTGGTCCCCTAATCTGAGGAAAGACATTCTTGCCGTAGAGGGAGTACAAAGAAGATTCACCAGATTGATCCCTGGGATGGCAGGTCTTTCATATGAAGAAATACTGGATCGACTAGGCTTATACTCGCTGGAATTTAGAAGATTGAGGGGGGATCTTATTGAAACGTATAAAATTCTAAAGGGATTGGACAGGCTAGATGCAGGAAGATTGTTCCCAATGTTGGGGAAGTCCAGAACGAGGGGTCACAGTTTAAGTACAAAGGGGAAGCCTTTTAGGACTGAGATGAGGAAAAACTTCTTCACACAGAGAGTGGAGAATCTGTGGAATTCTCTGCCACAGGAAACAGTTGAGGCCAGATCATTGGCTATATTTAAGAGGAGTCAGATATGGCCCCTGTGGCTAAAGGGATCGGGAGTATGGAGAGAAGGCAGGTACAGGGTTTTGAGTTGGATGATCAGCCATGATCATACTGAATGGCGGTGCAGGCTCAAAGGGCCGAATGGCCTACTCCTGCACCTATTTACTATGTTTCTAAAGAAGAGGAAGTACTGGCGCTTTTAAGGAATATAAAAGTTGATAAGTCTCCGGGTACGAACAGCATATTCCCTAGGACCTTGAGGGAATTTAGTGTAGAAATAGCAGGGGCTCTGACAGAAGTATTTCAAATGTCATTAGAAACAGGGATGGTGCCAGAGGATTGGGATATTGCTCATGTTGTTCCATTGTTTAAAAAGGGGTCTAAGAGTAAACCTAGCAATTATCGGCCTGTGAGTTTGACGTCAGTGGTGGGTAAATTGATGGAAAGTATTCTTAGAGATGGTATATATAATTATCTGGATAGACAGGGTCTGATTAGGAACAGTCAACATGGATTTGTGTGTGGAAAGTCATGTTTGACAAATCTTATTGAATTTTTTGAAGAGGTTACTAGGAAAGTTGACGAGGGTAAAGTGGTGAATGTTGTCTATATGGACTTCAGTGAGGCCTTTGACAAGGTTCCACATGGAAGGTTAGTTCGGAAGGTTCAATCATTAGGTATTAATATTGAAGTAGTAAAATGGATTCAGCAGTGGCTGGATGGGAGACGCCAGAGAGTAGCAGTGGATAACTGTGTGTCAGATTGGAGGCCGGTGACTAGTGGTGTGCCTCAGGGATCTGTAATGGGTCCAATGTTGTTTATCATATATATTAATGATCTGGATGATGGGGTGGTAAATTGGATTAGTAAGTATGCAGATGATACTAAGATAGGTGGCGTTGTGGATAATGTAGTAGGTTTTCAAAGCTTGCAGACAGATTTACACCACTTAGAAGAGTGGGCTGAAAGATGGCAGGGATGGAGTTTAATGCTGATAAATGTGAGGTGCCACATTTTGGTAGGACTAATCAAAACAGGACATACATGGTAAATGGTAGGGCATTGAAGAATGCAGTAGAACAGAGGGATCTAGGAATAATGGTGCCTAGTTCCCTGAAAGGAGAATCTCATGTGGATAGGATGGTGAAGAAAGCTTTTGGTATGCTGGGCTTTATAAATCAGAGCATTAGTTATAGGAGTTGGGATGTACTGTTAAAATTGTATAAGGCATTGGTAAGGCCAAATTTGGAGTATTGTGTACAGTTCTGGTCACCCAATTATAGGAAAGATGTCAACAAAATAGAGAGAGTACAGAGAAGGTTTACTAGAATGTTACCTGGATTTCAGCACCTAAGTTACAGAAAAAGGTTGAACAAGTTTTCATAGATTCATTCACAGAATTCATGGAATAGTACAGCATGGTACAGGCCCTTCGGCCCACAATGTTGTGCCAACCTTCAAACCCTGCCTCCCATATAAGCCCCCACCTTAAGTTCCTCCATATACCTGTCTAGTAGTCTCTTAAACTTCACTAGTGTATCTGCCTCCAGCACTGACTCAGGCAGTGCATTCCACGCACCAACCACTCTCTGAGTAAAAAACCTTCCTCTAATATCCCCCTTGAACTTCCCACCCCTTACCTTAAAGCCATGTCCTCTTGTATTGAGCAGTGGTGCCCTGGGGAAGAGGCGCTGGCTATCCACTCTATCTATTCCTCTTATTATCTTGTACACCTCTATCATGTCTCCTCTCATCCTCCTTCTCTCCAAAGAGTAAAGCCCTAGCTCCCTTAATCTCTGATCATAATGCATACTCTCTAAACCAGGCAGCATCCCGGTAAATCTCCTCTGTACCCTTTCCAATGCTTCCACATCCTTCCTATAGTGAGGCGACCAGAACTGGACACAGTACTCCAAGTGTGGCCTAACCAGAGTTTTATAGAGCTGCATCATTACATCGCGACTCTTAAACTCTATCCCTCGACTTATGAAAGCTAACACCCCATAAGCTTTCTTAACTACCCTATCCACCTGTGAGGCAACTTTCAGGGATCTGTGGACATGTACCCCCAGATCCCTCTGCTCCTCCACACTATCAAGTATCCTGCCATTTACTTTGTACTCTGCCTTGGAGTTTGTCCTTCCAAAGTGTACCACCTCACACTTCTCCGGGTTGAACTCCATCTGCCAGTTCTCAGCCCACTTCTGCAACCTATCAATGTCTCTCTGCAATCTTTGACAATCCTCTACGCTATCTACAACAGCACCAACCTTTGTGTCATCCGCAAACTTGCCAACCCACCCTTCTACCCCCACATCCAGGTCGTTAATAACAATCATGAAAAGTAGAGGTCCCAGAAGAGATCCCTGCGGGACACCACTAGACACAATCCTCCAATCTGAATGTACTTCCTCCAATCTGAGTGTACTCCCTCCACCACGACCCTCTGTCTTCTGCAGGCAAGCCAATTCTGAATCCACCTGGCCAAACTTCCCTGGATCCCATGCCTCCTGACTTTCTGAATAAACCTACCATGTGGAACCTTGTCAAATGCCTTACTAAAATCCATATAGATCACATCCACTGCACTACCCTCATCTATATGCCTGGTCACCTCCTCAAAGAACTCTGTCAGGCTTGTTAGACACGATCTGCCCTTCACAAAGCCATGCTGACTGTCCCTGATCAGACCATGATTCTCTAAATACCCAGAGATCCTATCTCTAAGAATCTTTTCCAACAACTTTCCCACCACAGACGTAAGGCTCACTGGTCTATATTTACCCGGACTATCCCTACTACCTTTTTTGAACAAGGGGACAACATTCGCCTCCCTCCAATCCTCTGGTACCATTCCCGGGGACAACGAGGACATAAAGATCCTAGCCAGAGGCTCAGCAATCTCTTCCCTCGCCTCGTGGAGCAGCCTGGGGAATATTCCGTCAGGCCCCGGGGACTTATCCGTTCTATTGTATTTTAACAACTCCAACACCTCCTCTCCCTTAATATCAACATGCTCCAGAACATCAACCTCACTCATATTGTCCTCACCACCATCAAGCTCCCTCTCATTGGTGAATACCGAAGAGAAGTATTCATTGAGGACCTTGCTCACTTCCACAGCCTCCAGGCACATCTTCCCACCTTTATCTCTAATTGGTCCTACCTTCACTCCTGTCATCCTTTTGTTCTTCACATAATTGAAGAATGCCTTGGGGTTTTCCTTTACCCTACTTGCAAAGGCCTTCTCATGCCCCCTTGCTGTTCTTCTCAGCCCCTTCTTAAGCTCCTTTCTTGCTTCCCTATATTCCTCAATAGACCCATCTGATCCTTGCTTCCTGAACCTCATGTATGCTGCCTTCTTCCACCTGACTAGATTTTTCACCTCACTTGTCACCCATGGTTCCTTCACCCTACCATTCTTTATCTTCCTCACCGGGACAAATTTATCCCTACCATCCTGCAAGAGATCTCTAAACATCAACCACATGTCCATAGTACATTTCCCTGCAAAAACATCATCCCAATTCACACCCGCAAGTTCTAGCCTTATAGCCTCATAATTTGCCCTTCCCCACTTAAAAATTTTCCTGTCCTCTCCGATTCTATCCTTTTCCATGATAATGTTAAAGGCCAGGGAGCGGTGGTCACTGTCCCCCAGCTGCTCACCCACTGAGAGATCTGTGACCTGACCCGGTTCATTACCTAGTACTAGATCTAGTATGGCATTCCCCCTAGTCAGCCTGTGTGACAGGAATCCATCCTGGACACACATAACAAACTCTGCCCCATCTAAACCCTTGGAACTAATCAGGTGCCAATCAATATTAGGGAAGTTAAAGTCACCCATGATGACAACCCTGTTATTTTTGCACCTTACCAAAATCTGCCTCCCAATCTGCTCCTCTGTATCTCTGCTGCTACCAGGGGGCCTATAGAATACCCCCAATAGAGTAACTGCTCCCTTCCTGTTCCTGACTTCCACCCATACTGACTCAAAAGAGGATCCTGCTACATTACCCACCCTTTCTGTAGCTGTAATAGTATCCCTGACCAGTAATGCCACCCCTCCTCCCCTTTTTCCGCCCTCTCTATCCCTTTTAAAGCACTGAAATCCAGGAATATTGAGAATCCATTCCTGCCCTGGTGCCAGCCAAGTCTCTGTAATGGCCACTACATCATAATTCCATGTATGTATCCAAGCTCTCAGTTCATCACCTTTGTTCCTGATGCTTCTTGCATTGAGGTACATACATTTCAGCCCTTCTACCTTACTGTCTTTATACCGTTTATTCTGCTTCTCTTTCCTCAAAGCCTCTCTGTATGTTAGATCTGGCTTTACTCCATGCACTTCTTTCACTGCTCTATTGCTCTGGGTCCCATCCCCCTTGCAAATTAGTTTAAACCCTCCCGAGCCATGCTAGCAAACCTATCTGCAAGGATATTGCTCCCCCTCGAGTTCAGGTGCAAACCATCCAATCTGTACAGGTCCCACCTTCCCCAGAAGAAATCTCAATGATCCAAAAATCTAAAACTCTGCTCCCTGCACCAACTCCTCAGCCACGCATTTAACTGCCATCTTCTCCAATTCTTACCATCTCTGTCACGTAGCACTGGCAGCAATCCTGAGAACGCCACCCTTGAGGTCCTGTTCTTCAGCCTTCTGCCTAGGTCCCGAAACTCACACTTCAGGACCTCATCCCTCTTCCTGCCTACGTCATTGGTCCCAACATGTATCACGACTTCTGGTTGCTTTCCCTCTGATACCAGGATGTTGTGCACCCGGTCAGAGACATCCCGGACCCTGGCACCCAGGAGGCAACAAACCATGCGGGTGTCCTTCTCACGTCCACAAAATCTCCTGTCTGCTGCCCTGACTATAGAGTCTCCAACTGGGTCTTTATTCTTTGGAGCGTAGAAGGTTGAGGGGGGGACGTGATAGAGGTATTTAAAATTATGAGGAGTATAGATAGAGTTGACGTGTATAGGCTTTTTCCTTTGAGAATGGGGGAGATTCAAACAAGAGGATGTGAGTTGAGAGTTAGGGGGCAAAAGTTTAAGGGTAACATGAGAGGGAACTTCTTTACTCAGAGACTGGTAGCTGTGTGGAACGAGCTTCCAGCAGAAGTGGTAGAGGCAGGTTCGATATTGTCATTTAAAGTTAAATTGGATAGCTATATGGGCCAGAAAGGAATGGAGGCTGAGTGCAGGTCGGTGGGACTAGGTGAGAGTAAGCATTCAGCACAGACTAGAAGGGCCGAGATGGCCTGTTTCCATGCTGTAATTGTTATATGGTTATATATATTATCATACATTTCCCAACACAGTATTCTATCTGCCACTTTTTTGCCCATACTTCCAATTTGTCGAAGTCCTGCTGCAATTACATTGCTTCCTCAGCACTACCTTCCCTCCACCTCTCTTCGTATCAGTCACTCCTCTATCCATGCCAGCATCTTTCCTGGAACACCATAGAACTTTATCTTGTTCAGCAGCCTCTGTTGCCTCTCTTGGCCACCATGTTTGTTACTTCCTCGAAGAATTCCAACTGGCAAGCGTTCCCTTCACAGAAAGCATGCTGACTTTGACTTCTGTCATTAGTCTCCAAGAACCTCGAAACCTCATCCTTAGTGAATAGAATCCAAGAGTTTCGGCTAAGCTAACTGGCCTATAAGACTATAGGACCATAAGACATAGGCCATGAGGCCCATTAAGTCTGCTCCACCATTCAATCATGACTGATCTTTTCTTTTAATCTCTTCTTCAATCCCAGTTCCCAGCCTTCTCCCCTTAACCTTTGATGCCATGTCCAATCAAGAACATATCGATCTCTGCCTTAAATACACTCATGACCTGGAAAAAGAAAGTGGCAAATGAAATACAATGTTTAAAGATGCATGGTCATGCACTTTGATAGTAGAAATAAATGTGCAGATTATTTTCTAAATGGGGAGGAAATCCTAAAATCTGCGATGCAGAGGGACTTGGGAGTCTTTGGGCAGAACACCTTGAGGGTTAACTTGCAGATTGAGTCGGGGGTGAGAAAGACAAATGCAATGTTAGCATTCATTTCAAGAGATCTGGAATACAACAGCAGGGATGTGATGCTGAGGCTTTATAAGGCACTGGTGAGGACTCACTGGAGCTGGTCCAGAGGAGGTGCAGAAGAATGATTCCAGAAATGAAAGGGTTATCATAAGAGGAACGTTTGATGGCTCTGGGTCAGTACTTGCTGGAATTCAGAAGGATGAGGGGGGGGGGATCTCACTGAAACCTTTCAAATGTTGAAAGGCCAAGACAGAGTAGATTTGGAAAGGATGCTTCCCATGGTGGGAGAGTCTAGGACAAGAGGGCACAGCCTCAGGTTAGAGGGGCGCCCTTTCAAAACAGAGATGTGGAGAAATTTCTTTAGCCAGAGGGTGGTGAATTTGAGGAATTTGTTGCCACATGCAGCTGTGGAGGCCAGATTGTTGGGTGTATTTAATGCAGAGATTGATAGGTTCTTGATTGGACATGGCATCAAAGGTTACGGGGAGAAGGCAGAGAAATGGGGTTGAGCAGGAGAAAAAAAAGATCAGCCATGACCGAATGGCAGAGTAGACTTGAAAGGCAAGATGGCCTAATGGTCAAATTTCCTATCACTAGTATAGTCCTCTTCTCTCCCTTCCATTCTGAGTCATATTTAGTACTCCCAGTAGTCCTACACCCCCATACCCATTTATATCCTATACCCCACACCCACATATATCCTATATCCAACACCCAGTATGTCCTATATCCCATACCCGCGTATGTCCTATACCCATACTCATGTACCCTCATACCCATGTTTAAATCCTATACCCCCAACCCATGTACGTCCAATACCCCCCCGTATCATGTACAAGTCCTGTACACATGTAGAAGTCTAATACCCCTGTATCCTTATAGATATTTTTTACCCCCATACCCCTGTGGAAGTCCTGTACTCACATACCCCCGTGGAAGACCTGTACCCCCGTACCCAGTAGAAATCCAGCACCCCATATTCAGTGGAATGCCCATACCCCTGTGGAAGTGCTGCACCCCTGTTAAAGTCCTGTACTTCTGTACCCCTCTCGAAGTCCTGTACCCGCGTACCCTGTGCATGTCCTGTGCCCCCATACCCCGTGAAGTCCAGAACCCCTGTACCGCTGTGGAAGTCGTGTACACCTGTGAGAGTGCTGTACCCTTTCTCCCTGTGAAGTCCTGTGCCCCCATACCCCAGTAAAACTCCTGTACTCTCATCCCCCTGTGTAGTCCTGTGCCCCCATACTCCTGTGAAAGTCCTGTATCCCCAAGCCCCTATGAAGTTCTGTGTCCCCATACCCCTGTGGAAGTAAGGTACCACCTTACTCCTGTAAAGCCCAGTACCCCTATACCCCGTGGAAATGCTGTAGCCCAACACACCTGTGGAAATGCTGTAGACCAACACCCCAGTGGAAACGCTGTAGCCCAGTACCCCTGTGGAAATGCTGTAGCCCAGTACCCCAGTGGAAACGCTGTAGCCCAGTACCCCTGTGGAAACGCTGTAGCCCAGTACCACTGTGGAAACGCTGTAGCCCAGTACCACTGTGGAAATGCTGTAGCCCAGTACCACTGTGGAAACGCTGTAGCCCAGTACCACTGTGGAAACGCTGTAGCCCAGTACCACTGTGGAAACGCTGTAGCCCAGTACCACTGTGGAAATGCTGTAGCCCAGTACCACTGTGGAAATGCTGTAGCCCAGTACCACTGTGGAAACGCTGTAGCCCAGTACCACTGTGGAAACGCTGTAGCCCAGTACCACTGTGGAAACGCTGTAGCCCAACACCACTGTGGAAATGCTGTAGCCCAATACCCCTGTGGAAATGCTGTAGTCCAACACCACTGTGGAAATGCTGTAGCCCAGTACCACTGTGGAAATGCTGTAGCCCAGTACCACTGTGGAAATGCTGTAGCCCAGTACCACTGTGGAAATGCTGTAGCCTAGTACCACTGTGCAAATGCTGTAGCCCAACACCACTGTGGAAATGCTGTAGCCCAACACCCCTGTGGAAATGCTGTAACCCAGTACCACTGTGGAAATGCTGTAGCCCAGTACCACTGTGGAAATGCTGTAGCCCAACACCACTGTGGAAATGCTGTAGCCCAGTAGCCCTGTGGAAATGCTGTAGCCCAACACCACAGTTGAAATGCTGTAGCCCAACACCACTGTGGAAACGCTGTAGCCCAGTAGCCCTGTGGAAATGCTGTAGCCCAACACCACAGTTGAAATGCTGTAGCCCAGTACCACTGTGGAAATGCTGTAGCCCAGTACCACTGTGGAAATGCTGTAGCCCAGTACCACTGTGGAAATGCTGTAGCCCAGTACCACTGTGGAAACGCTGTAGCCCAGTACCACTGTGGAAATGCTGTAGCCCAGTACCACTGTGGAAATGCTGTAGCCTAGTACCACTGTGCAAATGCTGTAGCCCAACACCACAGTTGAAATGCTGTAGCCCAACACCACTGTGGAAATGCTGTAGCCCAGTACCCCTGTGGAAATGCTGTAGCCCAGTACCCCTGTGGAAATGCTGTAGCCCAACACCACAGTTGAAATGCTGTAGCCCAACACCCCTGTGGAAATGCTGTAACCTAGTACCACTGTGGAAGCCCTGAATCACCATGGAAACCTGTACCCCCATTCCCCTACAAAGTCCTGTGCCCCCATACACCTGCGAAGTACAGTACTCCTGTACCCCTGTGGAAGTCCTGTATTCTTGCGTAAGTGCTGTATCCCCATACCCTTGCCGTCCAGTACAACTGTACCCTTGTGGAAGTCCTGTACTCCCATACCTTTCTTGAAGTCCTGTACTCCCATACCCTTCTCGAAGTCCTGTACTCCCATACCCTTCTCGAAGTCCTGTACTCCCATACCCTTCATTGTCCTGTACTCCCATACCCTTCTCGAAGTCCTGTACTCCCATTCCCTTCTCCAAGTCCTGTACTCCCGTACCGTTCTAGAAGTCCTGTACTCCCGTACCCTTCAAAGTCCTGTACTCCCGTACCCTTCAAAGTCCTGTACTCCCGTACCCTTCATTGTCCTGTACTCCCATACCCTTCTCGAAGTCCTGTACTCCTGTATCCCTCTCGAAGTCCTGTACTCCCATACCCTTCTAGAAGTACTGTACTCCTGTACCCTTCAAAGTCCTGTACTCCTGTACCCTTCTAGAAGTCCTGTACTCCCGTACCCTTCTAGAGCCCTGTTCCCCCTGCTGAAGTCCAGTACTTATAAGACCATAAGATACAGGAGCAGAAGTAGGATATTCAGCCCATCGAGCTTGCTCTGCCATTCAATCCTGGGCTGATCCATTTCTTCCAGTCATTCCCCACTCCCCTGCCTTCTCCCTGCCATACCCTTTGCTGTCCTGGCTAATCAAGAACCTATCGATCTCTGCTTTAAAGTGAGAGTAGGAGTTTGGCATGGACTAGAAGGTCCGAGATGGCCTGTTTCCATGCTGTAATTGTAATATGGTTATATGGTTATAAAATACACACAATGACTTGGCCTCCACAGCTGCTCATGGGAAAAAGTTCCACAGATTTACCACCCTCTGATGAAAGTAATTTCTCCACAGCTCAGTTCTAAATGTACGTTCTTCCATCCTGAAATCGTGCTCTCTTATCCTGGACTCCCAGACGATGAGAAATAACCTTGCCATAAAGAAACATAGAAACGTACAAACATAGAAAACCTACAGCACAATATAGGCACTTCAGTCCACAAAGCTGTACCGAACATATCCTTACCTTAGAAATTACCCAGGGTTACCCACAGCCCTCTATTTTTCTAAGCTCCATATACCTATCCAGGAGTCTCTTAAAAAACCCTATCGTATCCGCCTCCACCACCGTCGCTGGCATTCCACGCACTCACCACTCTCCGCATAAAAAACTTACCCCTGACACCTCCTCTGTATCTACTTCCAAGCATCTTAAAACTGTACCCTCTCACGCTAGCTATTTCAGCTCTGGGAAAAAGCCTCTGACTATCCACACGATCAATGCCTCTCATCATCTTATACACCTCATCTGGTCACCTCTCATCCTCCGTCGCTCCAAGGAGAAAAGGCTAATTTCACGCAACCTATTCCCATAAGGCATGCTCCCCAATCCAGGCAAACATCCTTGTAAATCTCCTTTGCACCTTTTCTATGGTTTCCACATCCTTCCTGTAGTGAGGCAATCAGAACTGTGCACAGTACTCCAAGTGGGGTCTGACCAGGGTCCTATAGAGCTACAACATTACCTCTCAGCTCTTAAACTCAATCCCACGATTGATGACGGCCAATGCACCGTATGCCTTCTTAATCACAGAGTTAACCTGCGTAGCAGCCTTGAGTGTCCAATGGACTCGGACCCCAAGATCCCTCTGATCCTCCACACTGCCAAAAGTCTTACCATTAATACTATTCTGCCATCATATGTGACCTACCAAAATGAATCACCTCACATTTTTCTGGGTTGAACATCTGCCACTTCTCAGCCCAGTTTTATATCCTATTGATGTCCCACTGTAACCTCTGACAGCCCTGCACACTATCCACAACACCCCAACATTTGTGTCATCAAATTTACTAACCCATCCCTCCTCTTCCTCAGCCAAGTCATTTATAAAAATCACTAAGAGTAGGGGTCCCAGAACAGATCCCTGAGCCACACCACTGGTCACCGACCTGTCTACAACCACTCTTTGCCTTCTGCGGGCAAGCTAATTTTGGATCCGCAAAGCAATGTCCCCTTGGACCTCAATAAGCCTTGCATGGGGTACCTTATCAAATGCCTTGCTAAAATCCATATATACGACATCTACTGCTCTATTTTCATTAATGTTTTTAGTCACATCCTCAAAAAATTCTATCAGGCTCATAAGGCACAACCTACCTTTGACAAAGCTGTACTGACTATTTCTAATCATATTATGCCTCTCCAAATGTTCATAAATCCTGCCTCTCAAGATCTTCTCCATCAACTTACCAACCACTGAAGTAAGACTCACTGGTCTATAATTTCCTGGGCTATCTCTACTCCTTTTCTTCAGTAAAGGAACAACATCCATAATCCTCCAATCCTCCGGAACCTCTCCCATCCCCATTGATGATGCAAAGATCATCGCTAGAGGCTCAGCAATCTCCTCTCTCACCTCCCACGGTAGCCTGGAGAACATCTTGTCTGGTCCTTATCCAACCTGATGCTTTCCAAAAGCTCCAGAATATCCTCTTCTTTAATGTCTACGTGCTCAAGTTTTTCCTGTCCACTGAAAATCATCCCTACAATCGCCAAGATCCTTTTCCGTAGTGAATACCGAAGCAAAGTATTCATTAAGTACCTCTGCTATTGACTCTGGTTCCATACATACTTTTTCCTCTGTCACACTCTGTCCTATTCTCTAACCTAATATCTAATCTGTTCAGGCCTTTTAACATTTGGAATGTTTCTATGAAATCCCCCCTCATTCTCCTGAACTGCAGTGAATACAGCCCAAGAGCTGCCAGACACTCCTCATACGGTAACCCTCTCATTCCTGGAATCCTTCTTCTGAATCTCCTCTGAACCCTTTCCAATGTTAGTATATCCTTTCTAAAATAAGGAGCCTAAAACTGCACACAATACTCCAAGTGTGGTCTCATGAGTGTCTTATACAGCCTCAACATTACATTTCTACTCTTATATTCAATACCTCTAGAAATAAATGCCAACATTGATTTGCCTTCTTGACTCAACCTGGAGGTTAACCTTTAGGGTATCCTGCACAAGGACTCCTAAGTCCCTTTGAATCTCTGCATTTTGAATTCTCTCCCCATCTAAATAATAGTCTGCCCATTTATTTCTTCCACTAAAGTGCATGACCATACACTTTTCAACATTGTATTTCATTTGCCACTTCTTTGCCCATTTGCCTATCTAAGTCTCTCTGCAGGCTCTCTGCTTCCTCAACACTACCCACTCCTCCACCTATCCTTGTATCATCCACAAACTTAGCCACAAATCCATTAATCCCGTAGTCCAATTCATTGACATACATCATAAAAAGCAGTGGTCCCAACACCGACCCCTGTGGAACTCCACTGGTAAACGGCAGCCAGACAGAATAGGATCCCTTTACTCTCACTCTCTGTTTTCTGCTGATCAGCCAATGCTCCACTCATGTTAGCAACTCCCCTATAATTCCGTGGGATCTTATTTTGCTAAGCATCCTCATGTGCGGCACCTTGTCAAAGGCCTTCTGAAAATCCAGGTACCAGACCTACTGCAAACAACAGGAATTCTGCAGATGCTGGAAATTCAGGCAACACACATCAAAGTTGTTCAGCATGTGTGCAGGAAGCAGCGCCAATGCAGTCGTCGATGTAGCGAAGGAAAAGTGGGGGACAGATACCAGAATAGGCACGGAACATAGATTGTTCTACAAAGCCAACAAAAAGACAGGCATAGGTAGGACCCATACGGGTGCCCATAGCTACACCTTTAGTTTGGAGGAAGTGGGAGGAGCCAAAGGAGAAATTATTAAGAGTAAGGACTAATTCCGCTAGACGGAGCAGAGTGGTGGTAGAGGAGAACTGATTAGGTCTGGAATCCAAAAAGAAGCAGAGAGCTTTGAGACCTTCCTGATGGGGGATGGAAGTATATAGGGACTGGACATCCACGGTGAAAATAAAGCGGTGGGGGCCAGGGAACTTAAAATCAACTCTGCTCTCAAACGCATCTCCCCCATTTCACGTACATCTGCTCTCACTCCATCCTCCCGCCACCCCACTAGGAATAGGGTTCCCCTGGTCCTCACCTACCACCCCACCAGCCTATGGGTCCAACATATTATTCTCTGTAACTTCCGCCATCTCCAACAGGATCCCACCACGAAGCACATCTTTTGACTGCATTGGCGCTGCTTCCTGCACACATGCTGAGCTCGTTGACTTTATTAACTTTGCTTCCAACTTTCACCCTGCCCTCAAGTTTACCTGGTCCATTTCTGACACCTCCCTCCCCTTTCTAGATCTTTCTGTCTCTGTCTCTGGAGACAGCTTATCCACTGATGTCTACTATAAGCCTACTGACTCTCACAGTTATCTGGACTATTCCTCTTCTCACCCTGTCACTTGCAAAAATGCCATCCCCTTCTCGCAATTCCTCCGTCTCCGCCGCATCTGCTCTCAGGATGAGGCTTTTCATTCTAGGACGAGGGAGATGTCCTCCTTTTTTAAAGAAAGGGGCTTCCCTTTGTCCACTATCAACTCTGCTCTTAAACGCATCTCCCCCATTTCACGTACATCTGCTCTCACTCCATTCTCCAGTCACCCCACTAGGAATAGGGTTCCCCTGGTCCTCACCTACCACCCCACCAGCCTCTGGATCCAACATATTATTCTCCGTAACTTCCGCCACCTCCAACGGGATCTCACCACTAAGCACATCTTTCCCTCCCCCCCCCGCTTTCCGCAGGGATCGCTCCCTACGCGACTCTCTTGTCCATTCGTCCCCCCCATCCCTCCCCACTGATCTCCCTCCTGGCACTTATCCTTGTAAGCGGAACAAGTGCTACACATGCCCTTACACTTCCTCCTTTACCACCATTCAGGGCCCCAGACAGTCCTTCCAGGTGAGGCGACACTTCACCTGTGAGTCGGCTGGGGTGATATACTGCGTCCGGTGCTCCCGATGTGGCCTTCTATATATTGGCGAGACCCGATGCAGACTCGGCGACCGCTTTGCTGAACACCTACGCTCTGTTCGCCAGAGAAAGCAGGATCTCCCAGTGACCACACATTTTAATTCCACATCCCATTCCCATTCTGACATGTCTATCCACGGCCTCCTCTACTGTAAAGATGAAGCCACAATCAGGCTGGAGGAACAACACCTTATATTCCGTCTGGGTAGCCTCCAACCTGATGGCATGAACATCGACTTCTCTAACTTCTGCTAATGCCCCACCTCCCCCTCGTACCCCATCCGTTATTTATTTTTATACACACATTCTTTCTCTCACTCTCCTTTTTCTCCCTCTGTCCCTCTCACTATACCCCTTGCCCATCCTCTGGGGTTCCCCTCCCGCTTGTCTTTCTCCCTGGGCCTCCTGTCCCATGATCCTCTCATATCCCTTTTGCCAATCACCTGTCCAGCTCTTGGCTCCATCCCTCCCCCTCCTGTCTTCTCCTGTCATTTCGGATCTCCCCCTCCCCCTCCGACTTTCAAATCTCTTACTAGCTCTTCCTTCAGTTAGTCCTGACGAAGGGTCTCGGCCTGAAACGTCAACTGTACTTCTTCCTAGAGATGCTGCCTGGCCTGCTGCGTTCACCAGCAACTTTGATCCGTGTTACCAGACCCACTACATCTCCTTTGTCTACCCTGCTTGTAATTTCCTCACAAAATTGCAGTAGGTTTGTCAGGCAGAATTTTCCTTTCAGGAAACCATGCTGGCTTTGGCCTATCTTGTCATGGGCCTCCCGGTACTCCGTAATCTCATCCGTAATAATAGATTCCAACAACTTCCCAACCACTGACATCAGGCTAACAGGTCTATAGTTTCCTTTCTGCTGCCTCGCACCCTTCTTAAATAGTGGAGTAACATTTGCAATTTTCCAGTCATCCGATACAATGCCAGAATCTATCAATTCTTGAAAGATCATCGTTAATACCTCCGCAACCTCTCCAGCTACTTCCTTCAGAACCCGAGGGTGCGTTCCATCAGGTCCAGGAGATTTATCCACCCTCAGAGCATTAAACTTCCTGACTTCCCTGACACTCTTGAATATCCGATATACTGCAGATGTCTTCCACTGTGAAGACTGATGCAAAATACACATTCAGTTCCTCTGCCATCTCTGTGTCTCCCATTACGATATCTCCAGTGTCATTTTCTATTGGTCCTATATCTACCCTCAACTCCTTTTTACCCTTTATGTACTTAAAATAGCTTTTAGTATCTTCTTCTGATATTACTCCTGTGCAAGTGCTGTACCCCCATATATCTATGGAAACCCTGTACCGTTGAACCCCTATGGAAACCCTGTACCCATACCTCCGTGGCGGTCCTGTACCCTGCACCTCTGCTGAAGTCCTGTACCTTTGTACCCCTGTGTAAGTGCTGTACCCATGTACCCCTATAGACATCCCGTACCTCAGTACGCCCGTGTAAGTGCTGTACCCCCCAACCCCTGTGAGGTTCAGTACCCTTTTGAACCCCTATGGAAGTCCTGTACCCCACACGCCTGCAGAAGTCTGTACCCTTAAATACCTGTGCAAGTGCTGTACTCCATAACACCGTGGTCCAGTACCCCGTACCTCTGTGAAAGTCCTGTACTCCTTTGGAAGTGCTGTACCCCAACCCTTGTGAAGTCCAGTACCCCCTATATCCCGATGGGAGTGCTGTACTCAGGTACTCTGCAAAAATCCAGTACCCCCATACCCCTGTGACTGTACCCTATACCCCTGTGGAAGTCCCATACCCCCCTACCCTGTGACTGTACCCCCATACTCCTGTGACTGTACCCCATACCTCCATACCCGTGACTGTTTCCCATACCCCTGTGGAAGTCCCATACCCCCATACCCCTGTGACTGTACCCCATACCCCTGTGGAAGTCCCATACCCCCATACCCGTGTGTAGGTCCTGTACCCCCATACATAGAACATAGAACATACAATAGTACAGCACAGTACAGGCCCTTCGGCCTACAATGTTGTGCCGACCCTCAAACCCTGCCTCCCATATAACCCCCCAACTTAAATTCCTCCATATACCTGTCTAGTAGTCTCTTAGACTTCACTAGTGTATCTGCCTCCACCACTGACTCAGGCAGTGCATTCCACGCACCAACCACTCTCCGAGTTAAAAACCTTCTTCTAATATCCCACTTGAACTTGCCACCCCTTACCTTAAAGCCATGTCCTCTTGTATTGAGCAGTGGTGACCTGGGGAAGAGGCGCTGGCTATCCACTCTATCTATCTCTCTTATTATCTTGTACCCCTCTATCATGTCTCATCTCATCCTCCTTCTCTCCAAAGAGTAAAGCCCTAGCTCCCTTAATCTCTGATCATAATGCATACTCTCTAAACCAGGCAGCATCCTGGTAAATCTCCTCTGTACCCTTTCCAATGCTTCCACATCCTTCCTATAGTGAGGCGACCAGAACTGGACACAGTACTCCAAGTGTGGCCTAACCAGAGTTTTATAGAGCTGCATCATTACATCGCGACTCTTAAACTCTATCCCTCGACTTATGAAAGCTAACACCTCATAAGCTTTCTTAACTACCCTATCCACCTGTGAGGCAACTTTCAGGGATCTGTGGACATGTACCCCCAGATCCCTCTGCTCCTCCACACTATCAAGTATCCTGCCATTTACTTTGTACTCTGCCTTGGAGTTTGTCCTTCCAAAGTGTACCACCTCACACTTCTCCGGGTTGAACTCCATCTGCCACTTCTCAGCCCACTTTTGCATCCTATCAATGTCTCTCTGCAATCTTTGACAATCCTCTACACTATCTACAACACCACAAACCTTTGTGTCACCTGTAAACTTGACAACCCAGCCTTCTACCCCCAGTTCCAGGTCGTTAGTAAAAATCACGAAAAGTAGAGGTTCCAGAACAGATCCTTGTGGGACACCACTAGTCACAATCCTCCAATCTGAATGTACTCCCTCCACCACGACCCTCTGCCTTCTGCAGGCAAGCCAATTCTGAATCCACCTGGCCAAACTTCCCTGGATCCCATGCCTTCTAACTTTCTGAATAAGCCTACCGTGTGGAACCTTGTCAAATGCCTTACTAAAATCCATATAGATCACATCCACTGCACTACCCTCATCTATATGCCTGGTCACCTCCTCAAAGAACTCAATCAGGCTTGTTAGACACGATCTGCCCTTCACAAAGCCATGCTGACTGTCCCTGATCAGACCATGATTCTCTAAATGCCCACAGATCCTATCTCTAAGTGGAATTTCCATACCCCCATACCCCTCTGTAGGTCCTGTACCCCCATACCCTTGTGGAAGTCTGTACCCCCACACTCCTGTGGAAGTGCTGTAGCCCTGGACTTCTGTGGAAGTTCATTACCCTCATAACCCTGTGCAAGTGTTGTACTCCCATACCCCTATGAAGTCCAGTGCCCCCCATACCCCTGTGGAAGTCCTCTGCCCCCCATATCCCTGTGGAAGTCCTGTGCCTCCATACCCCTATGAAGTCCTGTGCCCCCCATACCCCTGTGTACTCCTGTACCCCTCTGGAAGTCTTGTTTCTCTGTGCAAGTGCTGTACCCTTGTACGCCTGTGAAGTTGAGTACCCTCATGCCTTTGTGGAAGTGCTATACTGAGGATATGGGGGTACACAACTTCTACAGGGGTAGTGGAGTCCCACATCCGGTGAAGCAGCCTCAGTGGGGGTTGAAACTGAGGAGTGTTTGCAGTCTCTGGGCTGTACTTGCTGGAGTTTAGGAAAATGAGGGGAAACCTCATTGAAACCTACCGAATATTGAAACGCTGAGACAGAGTGGATTTGGAGAGGAGTTTCCAATAGTGGGGGAGCCAAGGACCAGAGGGCACAGCCTCAGAATAGAGCAATGTCCATTTAGAACAGAGATGAGGATATGCTACTGGGTGCAGAATCTGTGGAATTCATCGTCACAGACATCTGTGGAGGCCAAGTCATGGGTATATTTAAAACAGAGGTTGATAGTTTCTTGATTAGTCAGGGTGTGAAAGGCTGCAGGGAAAAGGCAAGAAACAGGGTGGAGGGACAATCAATCAGCCATGATGGACTGGCAGAGTAGACTCGATGGGACGAATGGCCTTATTCTGCTCCTGCATATTATGGTCCAATTTCATGTCGATAAATAACCTTTTATCAGAACTATAAATATTGACAATAATTCATTCTGGGCAGACAAATTGAAATCTATATTCAATGCGGGAGACAAGGGAGAACTGGAGCTGGGGCAGAGATAACTCGTTTGAGTATCATGACGTTCTTTGGTTACGGCGTTTTGCCAGTCTGTCGCCAGCTGTGCGGTGTGTGCATTACACAGTCCATGCCTGTATTAACATCACCTGTTAGTGTAATACGAGAGGAGAGCCTGTATCTCAGCGGACACGCTGTTCTCCTGCAGGAGGAGACCCTCATACGAAGAAGCAGAAGGGGTTGCTGCTCAGAGGTCGAGAACAGAAAAGAGACATGAGAGACAAAAAGAGAGAGATCATTGGAGCAGAAACACAGCTGAGACGCTGCAGGTTCATGACATGCTCTCCGAACGAAATTCCGGTCCTCAGTAACTGTACAACCCCAGCACATCATCCCGGTGTGAAACCCATCACCAACCCCACAACACGAGCACATCGTCCCAGTGTTAAACTCATCACTGACCCCATAACCCCAGCACATCGTCCCAGTCTGAAACCCATCACTGACCCCACAACCCCAGCACATCATCCCAGTGTTAAACTCATCACTGACCCCATAACCCCAGCACATCATCCCGGTGTGAAACCCATCACAAACCCCACAACATGAGCATATCGTCCCAGTGTTAAACTCATCACTGACCCCATAACCCCAGCACATTGTCACAGTCTGAAACCCGTCACTGACCCCACAACCCCAGCACATCATCCCAGTGTTAAACTCATCACTGACCCCATAACCCCAGCACATCATCCCAGTCTGAAACACGTCACAGACCCCACAACCCCAGCACATCATCCCGGTGTGAAACCCATCACAAACCCCACAACACGAGCACATCATCCCAGTGTTAAACTCATCACTGACCCCATAACCCCAGCACATCGTCCCAGTCTGAAACCCGTCACCAACCCCACAACATGAGCACATCGTCCCAGTGTTAAACTCATCACTGAACCCATAACCCCAGCACATCGTCCCAGTCTGAAACCCGTCACTGACCCCACAACCCCAGCACATCATCGCAGTGTTCAACTCATCACTGACCCCATAACCCCAGCACATCGTCCCAGTCTGAAACCCGTCACTGACCCCACAACCCCAGCACATCATCCCAGTGTTAAACTCATCACTGACCCCATAACCCAAGCACATCGTCCCAGTCTGAAACCCATCACTGACCCCACAACCCCAGCACATCATCCCAGTGTTAAACTCATCACTGACCCCATAACCCCAGCACATCATCCCGGTGTGAAACCCATCACAAACCCCACAATATGAGCATATCGTCCCAGTGTTAAACTCATCACTGACCCCATAACCCCAGCACATCGTCCCAGTCTGAAACTCATCACTGACCCCACAAACCCATCACATCGTCCCAGTGTTAAACTCATCACTGACCCCACAACACGAGCACATTGGCCCGGTGTTAAACACATCACTGACCACATAACCCCAGCACGTCGTCCCAGTGTTAAACTCATCACAGACCTCATAACCCCAGCACATCGTCCCAGTGTTAAACACATCACTGACCCCACAACCCCAGCACATCGTCCAAGTCTGAAACCCGTCACTGACCCCACAACCCCAACACATCATCCCAGTGTTAAACTCATCACTGACCCCATAACCCCAGCACATCATCCCGGTGTGAAACCCATCACCAACACCAACACCACAACATGAGCACATCGTCCCAGTGTTAAACTCATCACTCACCCCATAACCCCAGCACATCGTCACGATGTTAAACCCATCACTGACCCCAAAACCACAGCACATCGTCCCAGTGTTAAGCTCATCACAGACCTCATAACCCCAGCACATCGTCCCAGTCTGAAACCCATCACCAACCCCACAACCCCAGCACATCATCCCAGTGTTAAACTCATCACTGACCCCACAACACGAGCACATTGTCCCAGTGTTAAACTCATCACAGACCCCATAACCCCAGCACATCATCCCAGTCTGAAACCAGTCACTGACCCCACAACCCCAGCACATCATCCCAGTGTTAAACTCATCACTGACCCCATAATCCCAGCACATCGTCCTAGTGTTAACCCATCACTGACCCAACAACCCCAGCACACTGTCCCAGTGTTAAACTCATCACAGACCTCATAACCCCAGCACATCGTTACGGTGTTAAACTCATCAGTGACCCCAAAACCCCAGCGCATCGTCCCAGTCTGCAACCCGTTGCTGACCCCACAACCCCAGCACATCATCCCAGTGTTAAACCCGTCACTGATCCCACAACCCCAGCACATCATCCCAGTGTTAAACCCGTCACTGACCCCACAACACAAGCACATCGTCCTGGCGTTAAACTCATCACTGACCACATAACCCCAACACATCGTCCAGGCGTTAAACACGTCACCAACCCCACAACCGCAGCCCATCGTCCCGATGTTAAACCCATCAGTGACCCCATAACCCCAGCACATCGCCCCGGTGTTAAACTCATCACTGACACCACAACCCCAGCACATCGTCCCGGTGTTAAACTCATTACTGACCACATAACCCCAGCACATCTTCCTGGTGTTAAACCCATCACTGACCACGTAACCCCAGCACATTCTCCTGGTATTACCCACTTACTGACCCACTCCACAATCCCAGCATGAGGGGTGATGGGGTTTCATTCTGACTGGTGAGGGGTGACGAGGTTTCATTGTGACCGGTGAGGGTTGATGGGATTTTGTTTTGACCGGTGAGGGGCGACGGGGTTTCATTCTGACCGGTGAGGGGTGATGGGGTTTCATTGTGACCGGTGAGTGGTAATGGGGTTTCATTGTGACCGATGAGGGGAGAAGGGGTTTCATTCTGACCGGTGAGGGGAGATGGGGTTTCATTCTGATCGGTGAGGGGCAACGGGGTTTCATTCTGACCGGTGAGGGGCGATGTGGTTTCATTCTGACCGGTGAGGGGCGATGGGGTTTCATTCTGACCGGTGAGGGGCGATGGGGTTTCATTCTGACCGGTGAGGGGCGATGGGGTTTTATTGTGACCGGTGAGGGGTGATGGGGTTTTATTGTGACCGGTGAGGGGCGATGGGGTTTCATTCTGACCGGTGAGGGGTGACGGGGTTTCATTGTGACCGGTGAGGGGTGATGGGGTTTCATTGTGACTGGTGGGGGGCGATGCCGTTTCATTGTGACCGGTGAGGGGTGACAGGGTTTCATTCTGACCGGTGAGGGGCGATGGGGTTTCATTCTGACCGGTAAGGGGTGATGGGGTTTCATTCTGACCGGTGGGGGGCGATGGGGTTTCATTCTGACTGGTGAGGGGCGATGTGGTTTCATTCTGACCGGTGAGGGGAGACGGGGTTTCATCCTGACCGGTGAGGGGCGATGTGGTTTCATTCTGACCGTTCATTCTGACCGGTGAGGGGTGACGGGGTTTCATTCTGACCGGTGAGGGGTGATGAGTTTCATTGTGACCGGTGAGGGGTGACGCGGTTTCATTCTGACCGGTGAGGGGCGACGGGGTTTCATTCTGACCGGTGAGGGGTGATGGGGTTTCATTCTGACCGGTGAGGGGTGATGAGTTTCATTGTGACCTGTGAGGGGCGATGGGGTTTCATTCTGACCGGTGAGGGGTGATGGGGTTTCATTGTGACCAGTGAGGGGCGATGGGGTTTCATTCTGACCGGTGAGGGGCGACGTGGTTTCATTCTGACCGGTGAGGAGCGACGGGGTTTCATTCTGACCGGTGAGGGGTGACGGGGTTTCATTCTGACCGGTGAGGGGCGACGGGGTTTCATTCTGACCGGTGAGGGGTGATGAGTTTCATTGTGACCGGTGAGGGGTGACGCGGTTTCATTCTGACCGGTGAGGGGCGACGGGGTTTCATTCTGACCGGTGAGGGGTGATGGGGTTTCATTCTGACCGGTGAGGGGTGATGAGTTTCATTGTGACCTGTGAGGGGCGATGGGGTTTCATTCTGACCGGTGAGGGGTGATGGGGTTTCATTGTGACCAGTGAGGGGCGATGGGGTTTCATTCTGACCGGTGAGGGGCGACGTGGTTTCATTCTGACCGGTGAGGAGCGACGGGGTTTCATTCTGACCGGTGAGGGGTGACGGGGTTTCATTCTGACCGGTGAGGGGCGACGGGGTTTCATTCTGACCGGTGAGGGGCGATGGGGTTTCATTCTGACCGGCGAGGGGTGATGGGGTTTCATTCTGACAGGTGGGGGGTGATATGATTTCATTCTGACCGGTGAGGGGTGATGGGGTTTCATTCTGACCGGTGAGGGGTTGATGGGGTTTCATTCTGACCGGTGAGGGGTTGATGGGGTTTCATTGTGACCGGTGAGGGGCGATGGGGTTTCATTCTGACCGGTGAGGGGTGATGGGGTTTTATTGTGACCGGTGAGGGGCGATGGGGTTTCATTCTGACCGGTGAGGGGTGACGGGGTTTCATTGTGACCGGTGAGGGGTGATGGGGTTTCATTGTGACTGGTGGGGGGCGATGCGGTTTCATTGTGACCGGTGAGGGGTGACAGGGTTTCATTCTGACCGGTGAGGGGCGATGGGGTTTCATTCTGACCGGTGAGGGGTGATGGGGTTTCATTCTGACCGGTGGGGGTCGATGGGGTTTCATTCTGACCGGTGAGGGGCGATGTGGTTTCATTTTGACCGGTGAGGGGAGACGGGGTTTCATCCTGACCGGTGAGGGGCGATGTGGTTTCATTCTGACCGGTGAGGGGTGATGGGGTTTCATTCTGACCGGTGAGGGGTGATGGGGTTTCATTCTGACCGGTGAGGGGTGATGAGTTTCATTGTGACCGGTGAGAGGCGACGGGGTTTCATTCTGACCGGTGAGGGGTGATGGGGTTTCATTCTGACCGGTGAGGGGTGACAGGGTTTCATTCTGACCGGTGAGGGGTGATGCGGTTTCATTTTGACCGGTGAGAGGGGAAGATGAGGGGAAACTTCTTTACTTACAGGGTCATGAGAGTGTGGAATGAGCTGCCATCACAAGTGTGCATGTGAGCTTGATTTCATAGTTTAAGAGAGTTTGGAAATTTGAGAAATCGATGTTCATGCCATCAGGTCAGAGGCTAACAAAACGGATGCAAGGTGTTGTTCCCCTGACCGAAGTGTGGCCTTAACCCGACAGTGAAGGAAGCCATGAATGGACATATCGGAATGGGAATGGGAAGTGGAATTAAAATGGGTAGTGACATATCGGAATGGGAATGGGAAGTGGAATTAAAATGGGTGGCGACATATTGGAATAGAAATGGGAAGTGGAATTAAAATGGGTGGCGATGTATGGGAATGGGAAGTGGAATTAAAATGTGTGGTGACATATCAGAATGGGAATGGGAAGTGGAATTAAAATGGGTGGTGACGTATCAGAATGGGAATGGGAAGTGGAATTAAAATGGGTGATGACATATCGGAATGGGAATGGGAAGTGGAATTAAAATGGGTGGCCACTGGAAGATGACACAAGTCGGAGGAGCAACACCATGTATTCCATTTGGGGAGCCTCCAACCTGATGGCACGAACGTTGATTTCTCAAACTTCTAGTAATGTCTCCACCACCCCCCCTTCACCATTTCCCATCCCCTTGTCCCTCTCTCATGTTATCTCCTCGCCCACCCATCACCTTCTTCTGGTGGTCCTCCTCCCTCCCTTTCTTCTTTCTTCCATGGCCTTCTGTCTCTTTTACCAATCAACTTCTTTGAGCTCGTTGCTTCATTCCTCCCCTCCAAATTTCACCTATCACCTGGCATTTCTCTGTCCCCTCCCCCACCTTTCAAATCTCCTCCTCAGCTTTTTTTCTCCAGTCCTGTTGAAGGGTTTCTGCCCAAAATGTTGACAGTACTTTCTTCCATTCATGCTGCCTGGCCTGCTGAGTTCCTCCAACATTTTGAGTGTGCTGCTCGGATTTCCAGCATCTGCAGATTTTCCCTTCTTTCTGAGAAGATTTTTGCGCACATAGGTCATCACAACTTCGAGGGAACATTAATCCTGTCTGTCTGTGACGCCACTTTCAATAGGTTATGGATGTGTATTCTCAGATCCCTCTGTTCTAACACATTCCTTATGAGAATAGGTTGAGTGAACTTGGTCTTTTCTCCTTGGAGCGATGGAAGATGAGAGGTGACCTGATAGAGGTGTATAAGATGATGAGAGGCATTGATTGTGTGGATAGCTAGAGGCTTTTCCCAGGGCTGAAATGGTAGCTTTAAGGTGCTTGGAAGTAGGTACAAGGGGGATGTCAGGGGTAAGCTTTTCACACACAGAGTGGTGGGGGCGTGGAATGCACTGCCAGTGTAGGTGATAAGAGGAGGATACAATAGGTCTTTTAAGAAGCTCTTAGATAAATCTTCTTCACACAGAGAGTGGTGAATCTGTGGAATTCTCTGCCACAGGAAACAGTTGAAGCCAGTTCATTGGCTATATTTAAGAGGGAGTTAGATATGGCCCTTGTGGCTATGGGGGTCAGGGGGTATGGAGGGAAGGCTGGGGCGGGGTTCTGAGTTGGATGATCAGCCATGATCATAATAAATGGCGGTGCAGGCTCGAAGGGCCGAATGGCCTACTCCTGCACCTATTTTCTATGTTTCTATGTTTCTAAATACATGGAGCTTAGAAAAATAGAGGGTTATGCAGTAGGGTAATTCTGGACAGTTTCTAGAGTAGGTTAGATGGTCGGCACAACATTGTGGGTCGAAGGGCCTGTAATGTGCTGTAGATTTTCTATGTTTCTGTTTCTACTCCTCAGTGTCCTGTCTTTCACTGTGTAAGACCTATTCTTGTTGGTCCTACCAAAATGCAACACTTCACACTTGTGTGCATTAAATTCCATCTGCCATTTTTCCAGCCAGTCCAGATCCACTGAAAGCGTTGATAGTTTTTCTCGTTGTCCACTACACCCCCAATCTTGGAGTCATTCACAAATTTGCTTATCCAGATTACCACATTATCACCCAGACCATTGATATAGATGACAAACAACAACAGACCCATCACCGATCCCTGTGGCACTTCACTAGTAACAGGCCTCTAGTCGGAAAAGCAACCATCTACTACCTCGCACTAGCTTCTCCCACAAAGCCAATGCTTAATCCAATTTACTACCTCATCTTTAATGCCAAAAGACTCAGTCTTACAATGAGTCATACAGGATTTCCCCACCCAGTCAAATCCCTGTTGATAATGCCTGATCAATCCCTGCCTTTCTACCTGCCCAATAATTCCATTCACAGAATGATTTCCAAAAAATATTGGAAATATTGGTTTGGTTAGTGTTAGACGATTCCTCAGGTCCAATTCCACCACTCACTGTAAGGAGTTTGTACGTTTTCTGTGACCGCACGCAAAATGTCTGATGGTCTGGTTTCCTCCTACGTACAGGTTAGTAGTTTCGTTAGTCACGTGGATGTAAGTGATTGGCTTGGGCTTGCTGGGCCGGAAAGCCCCATCATCATGCTGTATCTCTAAATAAGATAAACAAAGTATAAAAAAACTCCCCTTCCGCCAACGTTCGACTGATGGGCTCATGAAACCGGGCCTCACTTGGCTAACATTCTCCACTGAAGGTACAATGTTTGCCCGCTAGTCATTTTGGCTCCTCAGACTCGGCCAGAGATCTTGGCTTCACGGGCAATACTCACCAATTTCCTTACGTAGTCCATCTTCTTACATCAACCTCTGCTCAGTTCACACTGTGGGCTCAGTGCCCCTCTTGGCAACATTATCAGCCTTTTCCTGACCTAAACACTCTGCTTCACACTTCCAGTTATCTGTGAAGCATCATTGGGTTTCAGGGCAAGAGAAGGTGCGGAGAACAAACTGGGCAGGTCTGTTCTGACCAAAAATCTTCACTTGTGTCCTCGATGACATCAATGCCATGAGCATGGCTAATGTCTCTTAGACAAACTGTCTAGTTAGTCGATCTGTAAAACGTTGCACTTATTAAATGCTGTGTCACACAAAGCAACAAATCTAATCTCTCTGAGTATTCCTACCGGTCTCGTGATACAGGGACGCTCCCTTCTTGGAAATTGTTACGGGCAGTTTCCGGGGAGATGCAGTTTCGACTCTCATCAGTTCATCACAGCACTGTCTCCACGCACCTGAACGAGAAACGACAGGTAAACAGGCAAGGTGGTGCGCAAACCAGCAAGGCACGGTGGACAAGTGGGCAAGGTGCGGCATGTAAGCAAGCAACACAGCATGCAAACAGGCAAGGTAGGCAAGGAAACAAGCAAGGTGTGGTGAGTAATCGGCGGCAGCAGAAGGCAGGTGAAGCACCGGTAAACGTGGGGAGTTCTTTCTCCAGGCACAATGGTTTTCCTTATTTTTCAAACCATAAAGGAGAGATAGGGTTGAGCAGAGCAGCCAACATCGGACTGGGGGCTACAGTCAGAGTGGGAACAGAGGCTTCGATGAGAAGAGGCTGAGGGCAAAGAAACAGGCAAGAAGGGTAACACACTCAAAATGCTGTAGGAACTCCGGTGACAGGTGCTGTGCCTCAGAGATCTGTTCTGGGACCTCTCCTCTTCGTCATTTTTATAAATGACCTGGATGAGGAAGTGGAGGGAAGGGTTAGTAAATTTGCTGATGACACAAAGGTTGGAGGTGTTGTGGATAGTGTGCAGGGCTGTCAGAGGTCACAGCGGGACATTAATAGGATGCAAAACTGAGAAGTGGCAGATGGAGTTCAACACAGATAAGTGTGAAGTGGTTCATTTTGGTAGGTCAAATACGATAGCAGAATATAGCATTAATGGTAAGACTCTTGGCAGTGTGGAGGATCACAGGGATCTTGGGGTCCGAGACCATAGGACATGCAAAGCTACTGTGCAGGTTGACTCTGTGGTTAAGAAGGCATACGGTGCATTGGCCTTCATCATCCGTGGGATTGAGTTTAGGAACCGGGAGGTAATGTTGTTTCTACAGATAGCACATAGAACATAGAACAGTACAGCACAGTACAGGCCCTTCAGCCCACGATGTTGTGCCAACCCTTAAACCATGCTTCCCATATAAATCCCCAACTTAAATTCCTTCATATATCTGTCTAGTACTCTCTTAAATTTCACTAGTGTATCTGCCTCCACCACTGACTCAGGCAGTGCATTCCAAACACTAACCACTCTCTGAGTAAAAAAACTTTCCTCTAATATCCCCCTTGAACTTCCCACCCCTTACCTTAAAGCCATGTCCTCTTGTATTGAGCAGTGGTGCCCTGGGGAAAAGGCACTGGCTGCCCACTCTACCTATTCCTCTTAATATCTTGTATACCTCTATCATGTCTCCTCTCATTCACCTTCTCTCCAGAGAGTAAAGCCCTAGCTCCCTTAATCTCTGATCATAATGCATACTCTCTAAGCCAGGCAGCATCCTGGTAAATCTCCTTTGTACCCTTTCCAATGCTTCCACATTGCTCCTATAGTGAGGTGACCAGAAATGGACACAGTACTCCAAGTGTGGCCTAACCAGAGTTTTATAGAGCTGCAGTATTACTCCACGACTCAAATTCTATCCCTCGACTTACGAAAGCTAACACTCCATAAGCTTTCTTAAGTACCCTATCTACCTGTGAGGCAACTTTCAGGGATCTCCCCAAGATCCCTCTGCTCCTCCACACTACCAAGTATCCTGCCATTTACTTTGTACTCTGCCTTGGAGTTTGTCCTTCCAAAGTGTACCACCTCACACTTCTCCTGGTTAAACTCCATCTGCAACTTCTCAGCCCACTTCTGCATCTTATCAATGTCCCTCTGCAATTTTTGACAATTCTATACACTATCCACAACACCACCAACTTTTGTGTCATCTGCAAAGTTACCAACCCACCCTTCTACCCCAACATTCAGGTCGTTAATAAAAATCACAAAAAGTAGAGGTCCCAGAACAGATCCTTGTGGGACACCACTAGTCACAACCCTCCAATCTGAATGTACTCCCTCCACCACGACCCTCTGCCTTCTGCAGGCAAGCCAATTCTGAATCCACCTGGCCAAACTTCCCTGGATCCCATGCCTCCTGACTTTCTGAATAAACCTACCATGTGGAACCTTGTCAAATGCCTTACTAAAATCCATGTAGATCACATCTACTGCACGACCCTCATCTGTATGCCTGGTCACCTCCTCAAAGAACTTTATCAGGCTTGTTAGACACAATCTGCCCTTCACAAAGCCATGCTGACTGTCCCTGATCAGACCATGTTTCTCTAAATGCCCATAGATCCTATCTCTAAGCATCTTTTCCAACAGCTTTCCCACCACAGACGTAAGGCTCACTGGTCTATAATTACCCGGACTATCCCTACTACCTTTTTTGAACAAAGAGACAACATTCGCCTCCCTCCAATCCTCCAGTACCATATCCGTGGACAACGAGGACATAAAGATCCTAGCCAGAGGCTCAGCAATCTCTTCCCTAGCCTCGTGGAGCAGCCTGGGGAATATTCCATCAGGCCCCGGGGACTTATCCGTCCTAATGTATTTTAACAACTCCAACACCTCCTCTCCCTTAATATCAACATGCTCCAGAACATCAACCTCACTCATATTGTCCTCACTGTCATTGTTCCCTCTCATTGATGAATACTGAAGAGAAGTATTCATTGAGGACCTTACTCACTTCAACAGCCTCCAGGCACATCCTCCCACCTTTATCTCTAATTGGTCCTATCTTCACTCCTGTCATCCTTTTGTTCTTCACATAATTGAAGAATGCCTTGGGGTTTTCCTTTACCCTATTTGCCAAGGCCTTCTCCTGCCCACTTCTTGCTCTTCTCAGCCCCTTCTTAAGCTCCTTTCTTGCTTCCCTATATTCCTCAATAGACCCATCTGATCCTTGCTTCCTAAACCTCATGTGCTGCCTTCTTCCACCTGACTAGATTTTCCACCTCACTTGTCACCCATGGTTCCTTCACCCAACCATTCTTTATCTTCCACACCGGGACAAATTTATCCCTAACATCCTGCAAGAGATCTCTAAACATCGACTACAGGTCCATAATGCATTTCCCTGCAAAACTTCATCCCAATTCACACCCGCAAGTTCTAGCTTTATAGCCTCATAATTTGCCCTTCTCCAATTAAAATTTTCCTGTCCTCTCTGATTCTATCCTTTTCCATGTTAATGCTGAAGGCCAGGGAGCGGTGGTCACTGTCTCCCAGATGCTCACCCACTGAGAGATCTGTGACCTGACCCGGTTCGTAACTAATTCTAGATCTGGTATGGCATTCCCCCCAGTCAGCCTGTCAACATACTGTGACAGGAATTCATCCTGGACACACTTAACAAACTCTGCCCCATCTAAACCACTGGAACGAATCAGGTGTCAATCAATATTAGGGAAGTTAAAGTCACCCATATTAACAACCCTGTTATTTTTGCACCTTTCCAAAATCTGCCTCCCAATCTGCTCCTTGGTATCTCTGCTGCTATCAGGGAGCCTATAGAATACCCCCAATAGAGTAACTGTTCCCTTCCTGTTCCTGACTTCCACCCATACTGACTCAAGAGAGGATCCTGCTACATTACCCACCCTTTCTGTAGCTGTAATAGTATCCCTGACCAGTAATGCCACCCCTCCCCCCCCCCCTTTTTCCCCCCTCTCTATCCCTTTTAAAGCACTGAAATCCAGGAATATTGAGAATCCATTCCTGCCCTGGTACCAGCCAAGTCTCTGTAATGGCTACTAAATCATAATTCCATGTATGTATTCAAGCTCTCAGTTCATCACCTTTGTTCCTGATGCTTCTTGCATTGAGGTACACACACTTTAGCCCTTCTACCTTACTACCTTTACACCGTTTATTCTGCTTCTCTTTCCTCAAAGCCTCTCTGTATGTTAGATCTGGCTTCACTCCATGCAGAATACTTGCTGGGTTTCTGCACCACTCTCTGCAGAGTCCTGTGATTGAGGGAAGTACAGTTCCCATACCAGGCAGTGATGCAGTCAGTCAGGATGCTTTCAGTTGTGCCCCTGTAGAAAGTTCTCAGGATTTGGGGACTCATGCCAAACTTCTTCAACCATTTGAGGTGAATGAGGCACTGATGTGCTTTCTTCACCACACAGCCAGTATGCACAGACCACGTGAAATCCTTGGGGATATGTATGTGAAGAACTTATATACACATAGGTCTTTCAGCTTTTTGAGTACCTGCTCCCTTGTAATAGTAACTGCACTCACTTCTCTTCCCTCACACCCTTCAACATCTGGCACACTGTTAATGTCTTCCACAGTGAAGACTGATGCAAAATACTCCGTTAGTTCATCTGCCATCTCCTTGGCCCCCTGTTATTACATCTCTGGCCATATTTTCTAGCAGTCCTATATCCACTCTCATCTCTCTTTTATTTTCTACATACTTGGAAAACCCTTTACTATCCACTTTGCTATTGTTTGCTGGCTTGCTTTCGTATTTCATCATTTCCCTCCTAATGATTCTTTTAGTTGCTCTCTGTAGGCTTCTAAAAACATCCCAATTCTCTGTCTTCCAACTAATTTGTGCTTAGTCATATGCCCTCTCTTCTGTTTTTACATTAGTTTTGACATCCCTTATCAGCCACGGTTGTACTATTTTGCCATTTGAGTATTTCTTTGTTTTTGGAATACATCTATCTTGCACCTTCCTTATTTTTTTCGCAGAAACTCACGCCATTGCTGCTCTGCTGGCAGCTCCTTTGGCCAACTCCTCTTTCATACCACTGTAATTTCCCTTACTCCACTGAAATTCTGCTACAGCAGACTTCACTTTCTCCCTGTCATATTTCAAGTTGCACTCAGTCATACTGCGATCACTGCCTCCAAAGGGTTCTCTCACCTTCAGCTCCCTAATCGCCTCCGGTTCATTACATAACACCCAATCCAGTATAGCTGATCCCTAAGTAGGCTCAACAGCAAATTGCTCTAAAAAGCCATCTCAGGGGCATTCAACAAACTCACTCTCTTGAGATCCATTTCCAACCTGATTTTCCCAATCCACTGCATGTTGAAATTTCCCATTACTATCATAACGTTGCCCTTTTAACATGCCTTTTCTATTTCCTGTCGTAGTCTTTCGTCCACATCCCAGCTATTGTTGGGAGGCCTGTATATAACTGCCATCAGGGTCCTTTTACCCCTGCAGTTTCTTAACTCAACCTACAAGATTCAACATCTTCCAATTCTGTGTCACATCTTCCTAATAATTTGATGGCCACAGCATCATACCTGACAATCTGTAATTGTACAACAAGATCATCCACTTTATTTCTTATACTCCATGCATTGAGATATCACACTTTGAGTACTGTATTTGCTACCCTTTTCGATTCTGTATGCCTAATATTCACCCTGCTGGCTGCAATTATATTTTATCATCTACCTGCCCTTCCTGACAGTCTGACTGCACGCTATCTTTGCTTTATCTATCCAAATATATATATTTGGATAGACCTGGACTTAGTAAAGATAGTCAGGATGGTTTTGTGCATGGTAGGTCATGTCTAACCAACCCTATAGAGTTTGTCGAGAAAGTTACCAGGAAAGTGGATAAGGACAAGGCAATGGATGTTGTCTACACGGACTTTAGGAAGGCATTTGACAAGGATCGCGTAGGAGGTTGGTCAAGAAGATTCAGTCAGGATTCAAGATAAGGTAGTAAATTGGATTAGACATTGGCTTTGTGGGAGAAGTCAGAGAGTGGTAGTAGATGGTTGACTTTCTGATTAAAGTCTATGACTAGTGGTGTACCGCAGGGATCGGTGCTGGGTCCTTTGTTGTTTGTCATCTGTATCAATGATCTGGATGATAATGTAGTTAACTGGATCAGCAATTTTGCAGATAATACCAAGACTGGGGCACTAGTGGACAGTGGGGAAGACTATCATGGCTGGAAAAATGGCAGATGGAATTTAATGCAGACAAAAGTGCGAGGTTTTGCACTGTAGGTCTCACACGGTGAACGGTAGGGCACTGAAGATTGTGGTAGAACAAGGGGATCTGGAAATACAGGTTCATAATTTGTTGAAAAAGTTGTCACAGGTAGATAGAGTCATAAAGAAAGATTTTTGGGACATTGACTTTCATAAATCAATGTATTGAGTACAAGAGATGGGATGTTATATTGAAGTTGTATAAAACGTTGGTGAGGCCTAATTTGGAGTATTGTGTGTAATTTTGGTCACCTATCTACAGGAAAGATGCATACAAGATTGAAAGAGTACAGAGAAAATTTACAACACCTGCCAAGTCTGGAGGACCTGAGTTATAAGGAAAGATTGAATAGGTTAGGACTGTATTCCTTAGAACATAGAAGATTGAGAGAAGATTTGATAGAGGTATACAAAATTATAAACAGTATAGACAGGGTAAATTCAAGTCGTCTTTTCACACTGTTGTGTGGGACTATAACTGGAGGTCAAGGGTTAAGGGTGACAGGTGAGACATTTAAGGGGAACATGAGGGGAAACTTCTTCACTTAGATGGTTGTGAGAGTGTGAAATGAGCTGCCAGCACCAGTGGTGCATGCGAGCTTGATTTCAACATTTAAGATAAGTTTGGATAGGGACATGGATGGTCAGGGCATGGAGGGCTATTGTCCCAGTGTAGGTCAATGGGAGTTGGCAGTTCAAATGGTTTCGGCATGGACTAGGTGGGCCGAACTGCTGCGCTGTACTTCTCTATAACTCTAGGACTTGAATTGGGAGCTAAGAATGTCTGTGTTCTCCATATTGAGTGCAAGGTCAAAGGGTGATTGTGGAAGTGGATTGGGGGTTAGGGATAAAGGAATGTCAGGGTAATATTGAACTGGGAGAATATGATGTTTACTCTTGTCCCCTGGGGAATTCTGAGCTCCAGCCTGTTGTACAAAAGCTGAACATCCCATCATTTCTTCTCAAACTCACTCATATCATAGAAATGCTGCCAGAAAGCCTCCATCCATCTGTGCATCTCCTCCAACGAGTCAGTGATGAGGGTGTGTGTCACCTCCTCCCCTGCAAATTGATTCGTTATTAAGATGCAGTTTGATGTTCTCTTGGGCTCTTTTCCTGTTGCCCTGATACGTGTTTCCTGAAAAATAAAGCATTTGTCAGGAGGGTTAAATTGGACAATTCTGATAACCAGATCAGGTTGGTAGGTGAGGATGAGGATAAACATTTGAACATTCTCCACAGAGGGGTGCCATTTTGGATGTCTGTAAGGCATAAAACAATCTCTTTATGAGAAGATTTCAATGATTAACACACACCTGGAACCCGCTCCAACCCGCTGCCATTTTCTACAGTCTAGTTTCCAGATACCCCGTTAGTGCAGTGATGCCCTATTAACCCCACGGTTTTCAGTCTTAGTGACAAACCTCTTAAGTCACGCATAATCAAATGCCCTTTACATATACAATTTATTTATATAATCTGTGTAACTTACATATAAAATGTACAGATAAGCAATTTCTCCTGTAGCAAAATGCTCGCAACTTACTTCCACCTTACTTACCTAAAACATACACTTAGTCAGATTTAGATATATTTTTCATATCCACATCAAAATATGCAGTGAAATGTGTTGTTTGCATTAACCAACACATGTAAAGAATTGCTGGGACAGTCCACAAGTATCACCATAATTTCCAGCGCCAACAAAGCGTGGACACAATATTTATTGTGCCCAAATGCTCATACAAGGGGCCAGAGAGAGAGCAAACTGCTAGCCTAATGAAATATACGTTCCTACTCGCTCTCAAGAAAACTCTGCCGCCCAATATGACTTCCAAGGGCAATGGTTTGACCATCTGGGGAAGCGGACAAGATCTTCAGTCTCCTGGCTACTAGTGACCCGGGTTTAAACTTGACCTCACTGGCTTACATGCTTTACCTGTGCCCACATAAATCAGGAACTGGAGCAGGTCACTCAGCTGTGATGCTGCCTCACCACTCAATATGGTGATAGCTGATCTGAGTGTAAACTCAGCCACTCCACACCTCCCGCCTTTCACCCCGAGCTCTCTCATACCTGCCTACTTCTGCTGACATATTCAAAGACCATGCTGCCACTGGCCTTTGAGAAAGGATTCCAGGGTGTGTTCTACTTACGACCCTCTAAGAAAATTAACCTCAACTTTGTTTTAAATGGACAATCTCAGATCTTCAACCAGATTTTTTCCTCGTTCTAGATTCTCCACAAGAGGACACATCCATGACCTCTCAGGATCTCACTGCTTTGAACTTGCATCCTGTTGGGGAAGGGGGTGTGGTGGAGAGTGGGAACAGAATCACTGGGGCCTTCCAAAGGCAACCACCAGATCTGCACTTCGGGACGAGAACCAGTACTATGGGACAACAATAGGCAACAAGTCCGGTGGAATCCTCATGGGGGAGTTGCATCCAATTGATGGGCCAAGAAATCTGCTTTTCCGCCAAAACAATTTCAGGACCAGCACATGGTCTCATTTTGTCCAGAAACCTTTCATGGCCCCAGAAGTACAAGGAAATATCACCATGGGGCGGGTTCCAGATGGGTGGTGTCAACATGGTAAGAATGTGGTTATCAACAACAGAGTTCGGAGAGCTGCTATGGGCCAGCGGGAGACCGAATACAAACCTTATTGATCGCAATAGTGAAGGCAGCCTCCACCTTGGCCTCGACTTCCTCCGGAGAATAGTAACAGAAGAGATTAGTTCCCTGTAAAACGCAGTACATCCTGGTCCAATTGTGCAGGTCACCAACCAGCTGCTGCAACGCCACAAAAGAAAACAGATAAAGGAGATGAGCTCAGGACAGGTCGTCTCAGTGACAGAGGGCAGAGGTGGGGTTGAGGGTCAGGGCTCAGTGGGGTGTTGGGATGGGCACTGGGAGACAGGTAGTGTGAGAAGTAAGGGCGGAAAAGCAAGTATGGTGAGACAAGTTGAAAGTGAAACTCAGGATTGTTGTGGTTGGCTTCAACTTCCCTGATGTAGACTGGCACCTCCTTTAACACAACAGATTTAATTTGTTAGGTGCATCCAGGAGGGTTTCTTAAATCAGTATGCAGGCAGTCCAAGAGGAGAAGCTATACCATACAAGCATAAGATACAAGGGTTGATTGATAAGTCCGTGGCCTAGGGTAGAAGGAGTCAATTTTAGAAAACCAAGCACATTTATTTTCCAACATAGTCCCCTCCTACATGTACACACTTAGTCCAGCGGTCATGGAGCATACGGATCCCTTCTTTGTGGAAGTGGTCCACAGCAGGGGTGATTGATAAATTCGTGGCCTAAGGTAGAAGGAGATGAGTTATTAACTTCAAACTTCATGCATTATCACTCAAAGAGTTGAACTGCACGTGCATGTAACGAGAGTGTCTTGGACCTCCAGGTGGTCCACAGCAGGAGTGAATGATAAGTTCGTGGCCTAAGGTAGAAGGAGATGAGTTATACAGCTCTCGTTACATGCATGTACAGTCCAACTCTTTCTGTGAAAATGCAGAAAGTTTTAAGTTAATAACTCATCTCCTTCTACCTTAGGCCACAAACTTACAATCACCCCTGCTGTGGACCATTTCTGGAGGTCCAAGACACTGACTTCTACAAAGAAGGGATCCATATGCTCCACGACCGCTGGACGAGGTGTGTAAATGTAGGAAAAATAAATGTACTAGGTTTTCTGAAATTGACTCCCTCTACCTTAGGCTACAAACTTATCAATCAACCCTCATATGTTATAGACCAGTGAGCCTTACGTCTGTGGTGGGAAAGCTGTTGGAAAAGATTCTTAGAGATAGGATCTATGGGCATTTAGAGAATCATGGTCTGATCAGGGACAGTCAGCATGGCTTTGTGAAGGGCAGATAGTGTCTAACAAGCCTGATAGAGTTCTTTGAGGAGGTGACCAGGCATATAGATGAGGGTAGTGCAGTGGATGTGATCTATATGGATTTTAGTAAGGCATTTGACAAGGTTCCACATGATAAGCTTATTCAGAAAGTCAGAAGGCATGGGATCCAGGGAAGTTTAGCCAGGTGGATTCAGAATTGGCTTGCCTGCAGAAGGCAGAGGGTCGTAGTGGAGGAAGTACATTCAGATTGGAGGATTGTGACTAGTGGTGTCCCACAAGGATCTGTTCTGGGACCTCTACTTTTCGTGATTTTTATTAACGAGCTGGATATGGGGGTAGAAGGGTGGGTTGGCAAGTTTGCAGACGACACAAAGGTTGGTGGTGTTGTGGATACTGTACAGGATTGTCAAAGATTGCAGAGACATTGATAGGATGCAGAAGTGGGCTGAGAAGTGGCAGATGAAGTTCAACCTGGAGAAGTGTGAAGTGGTACACTTTGGAAGGACAAACTCCAAGGCAGAGCACAAAGTAAATGGCAGAATACTTGGTAGAGTGGAGGAGCAGAGGGATCTGGGGGTACATGTCCACAGATCCCTGAAAGTTGCCTCACAGGTAGATAGGGTAGTTAAGAAAGCTTATAGGTTGTTAGCTTTCATAAGTTGAGGGCTAGAGCTTAACAGTCGCGAGGTAATGATACAGCTCTATAAAACTTTGGTTAGACCACACTTGGAGTACTGTGTCCAGTTCTGGTTGCCTCACTATAGGAAGGATATGGAAGCATTGGAAAGGGTACAGAGGAAATTTACCAGGATGCTGCCTGGTTTAAAGAATATGCATTATAATCAGAGATTAAGGGAGCTAGCACCTTACTCTTGGAGAGAAGGAGGATGAGAGGAGACGTGATAGAGGTATACAAGATATTAAGAGGAATAGATAGAGTGGATAGCCAGCGCCTCTTCCCCAGGGCACCACTGCTCAATAAAAGAGGACATGGCTTTAAGGTAAGGGGTGGGAAGTTCAAGGGGGATATTAGAGGAAGGTTTTTTACTCAGAGAGCGGTTGGTGCGTGGAATGCACTGCCTGAGTCAGTGGTGGAGGCAGATACACTGGTGAAATTTAAGAGACTACTAGACAGGTATATGGAGGATTCTAAGATGGGGGTTATATGGGAGGCAGGGTTTGAGGGTTGGCACAACATTGTGGGCCGAAGGGCCTATACTGTGCTGTACTATTCTATGTTCTATGTATAAGAGCAGAATTAGGCCATTTGGCCCACCGAGTCTGTTCTGCCATTTCATCACAGCTGATCCATTTCCCTCTCAGCCCCAATCTCCTGCCTTCTCCCCTATGGCAATGAATTCCACAGATTCACCTCTCTGGCAAAAGAAATTCTTCCTCATCTCCATCCTAAATGGACGCCCCTCTATTCTGAGCCTGTTGTCTCAGACTCATTCCCACAGGGGTACTCCTGTGGCCGTCCCCCTGAACAACAGGTAGACCAATTCGGATACTTTTGGAGGTATAACCTTACTTAGGAAAGTCAGTGATTGAGTCTCTGGAACTGAGTCTGCCTGTGTGACTCAAAGTGGAAGAGAGGAGAAGAGGCACGGTGTGGTGATAGGGGATTCGCTAGTTAGGGGAATGGATAGGAGGTTCTGTGGGCAAGAATGAGATCCCGGATGGTATGTTGCTTCCCAGGATGTCTCAGATCGAGTCCTCAGCATTCTTAAGTGGAAGGCTGAACAGCCAGAGGTTGTGGTCCATATAGGTACCAGTGCCATGGGTAGGACAAGTGATGTGTTTCTACACAGGGAGATCAGGGACTTGGGTGCTAAATTAAAGGGCAGGACCTTCAGGGTTGTGAAGTCAGGACTGCTACCTGTACAATATGCTAATGTGGCCTGAATGAGGAAGATCATACAGTTTAATACTTCGCTATGCAGTGGGGTAGGAGGGAAGGCATAAGGTTTTTGGATTGTTGTGCTTTATTCCAGGGGATCTGGGACCTGTACAGAAGGGACGGTTTGCACCTGAACTGGAGGGGGACTAATATCCTAGTGGGAAGGTTTATTAATGCTGCACGGTGGGGTTTAAACTAGAGTTGCAGGGGGATGGGAACCAGAGTGCCAGAACAGTTCGTGGAGACATTGTGGAGGCAGATGTTGGTAAGACCTCAGGCAAGTAAGGATTCGAAAGGTTCATCATGGTGCACCTAGTGTCAAGAGCTGCGTAGATCTCAATGCAAGAAGCATCATAGGAAAGGCGGATAATAGCGCTGAACAGGAGGTAGCTGGTTTACAAACAGAGGCAATGTGTAGTGTGGAGAGGTTGGTGATGGGGCAAAACTGTAGTCAAGGGAGGAGTTGCAGCATAAAAGGCATACACGATCGAAACGGGTGACTACAGGACTGAAGCTGTTGTATCTGAATGCGTGCAGTACTACAAAATAAGGCAGATGAACTTGTAGCACAGTTGCAGATCGGCATGTATAATGTTGTAGGCATCACTGAATCATGGCTGAAAGATTATAGTTGGGAGCTTAATGTCCAAGGATACACATTGTATTGAAAGACAGGCAGGAAGGCAGAGGGGGTGGCATTGCTCTGTTGGTAAAAATTGAAATTAAATCATTAGGAGGTGACATAGGGTCGGAAGGTGTTGGATCATTGTGGATCAAGCTAAGGAACTGCAAGGGTAAAAAGACCCTGATGGAAGATGTATACAGACCTCCAAACGGTAGCAAGGATATGGCCTGCAAATTACAATGGGAGATAGAAAATGCATGCCAAATGGGCAAAGTTACAGAAGTCATGGGGGCTTCAATATGCAGGTAGATTGGGAAAATCAGGTTGGTGCTGGATTCCAGGAGGGGGGGGTTTCTAGAGTGCCTACGAGATGGCTTTTTAGAGCAGCTCGTCGTTGAGCCCACTAGGAGATCAGCTGCTCCAGAGTGGGTGTTGTGCAATGAACCAAAATTGATTAGGCACCTTATGGTAAAATAATCCTTAGTGGCAGTGATCACAAGGTAATCAAATTCACCCTAAAATTTGAGAAGGAGAAGCTAAAGTCAGATAAATCAGTATTACAGTGCAGTAAAGAGAATTACAGAGGGATGAGAGAGGAGATGGCCAAAATCGATTGGAAAAGAACACAGGCAGGGATGATAGAAGAGCAGTAACGGATGGAGTTTCTGGAAGCAATTCGGAAACACAGGACATATACAGCCCAAAGAGGAAGATGATTTCTAAAGGAAAGATGATACAAACGTGGCCAACAAGAGAAGTCAAAACCAACATAAAAGCCAAAGAGAGGGCATATAATACAGCAAAAGTTAGTGGGAAGTAAGAGGATTGGAAAGCTTTTAAATACCAACAGAATGCAACTAAAAAAGTCATTAAGAAAGTAAAGATGGAATACGAAAGTAAGCCAGCCGATAATATTAAAGAGGATACCGAAAGTTTCTTCAGATACTTAAAGTGTAAAAGAGAGGTGCTAGTGATTATCGGACCACTGGAAAATGATGCTAGAGAGGTATTAATAGGGGACAATGAAATGGTGGACGAACTGAATAAGTATTTTGCATCAGTCTTTAGTGTGGAAGACACTCGCAGTGTGGTCGAAGTTCCAGGTGTCAGGGGTCATGAAGTGCATAAAGTTACAAGTTCTAGAATGTGGGTTCTTGGGAAACTGAAAGGCCTGAAGGTAAATAAGTCAACTGTCCCAGATAGTGTATACCCCAGAGTTCTGAAAGAGGTGGCTGAAGAGATCATGGAGGCGATCCAGTAGAGAACCAGTAGATTTGGAATGTTTCCGGAATACTGGAAAATTGCAAATGTCACTTGACTCTTCAAGAAAGGAGAGAGGCAGAAGAAAGGAAACTAGGAGCCAATTTGTCTGACCTCAGTGGTTTGGAAGATGTTGGAGTCGATTATTAACAATGAGGCCTCAGGGTACCTGAAGGCACATGACAAAATTGGTCATAGTGAGCAGGCTTTCCTCAAGGGAAAATCTTGCCTGACAAATCTGTTGGAATTCTTTGAGGAAATAACAAGCAGGATAGACAAAGAAGAATCAATTAATGCTGTGTACTTGGATTTTCAGAAGGCCTTTGACAAGGTGCCACACATGAGGCTGCTTAACAGGCTATGGTTTTACAGAAAAGATTCTAGCATGGATAAAATAGTGGCTGATTGGCAGGAGGCAAGCAGTGCAAATAAATAGAGCCTTTTCTGGCTGGCTGCTGGTGACTAGTGGTATTCCACAGGGGTCCGTGTTCGGACCGCTTCTTTTTATGCTATATGTCATTGATTTGGATGATGGCCTTGTTGCAAAGTTTGCAGATGATATGAAGATAGATAGATGAGCAGGCAGCTTTGAAGAAGAAGAGAGGCTATAGAAAGACGTAGACGTATGAGGAAAATGGGCAAAGAAATGGCAGATGGAGTACAGTGTGGGAAGTGTATGATAATGCATTTTGGTAGAAGAAATAAACAGATTGAAACATGAAAGACTGAGGTGTAAAGGGACATGGGAGTCCTTGCGTAGGATTCCATTAAGTTTAATTTGCAAGTTGAGTCTGTAGTGAGGAAGGCAAATAGAATGTTAGCATTCATTTCAAGCAGACTAGAATATAAAAGCAGCAATGTGGTGTTGAAACTTTATAAAGTAGTGGTGAGGGCCTCACTTGTAGTACAGTGAGCAACTTTGGGACCTTATCTTTGAAAGGATTTGCTGAAACTGGAGAGGGTTCAAAGGAGTTTCAAATAAAGAATTCCAGGATTGAACGGCTTGTCATCTGAAGAGCGTTTGATGGCACAAAGACTGTATTCACTAGAATTCAGAAGAATGAGGGATGACCTCATTGAAACTTATCAAATGGTGAAAGGGCTTGATAGAGTTCATGTGCAAAGGATGTTTCCTCTGGTGGGAGCATCTAAAACCAGAGGCCACAGACTCAGAATAGAAGGGTGTCCTTTTAAAATGGAGATGAGGAGGAATTTCTTCACCCAGAGAGCGGTGAATCTGTGGAATTCTTTGCCACAGGCAGCTGTGGACACTGTCTTTATATATATTTAAGGCAGAGGTTGATAGGTTCTTGATTGGTCAGGTCATGAAGGGCTACTGGGCAAAAGCAAGAGATTGAGGCTGAGAGGAAAATTGGATCAGCCATGATGAAATGACAGAGTAGACTCGATGGGTTAAATAGCCTAATTCTGCTCCTATATATTGTAAAATTCTTCTCCATATCCATTCTGTCAAGCCTTTCAACATTCGATAGGTCTCAATGAGATTCCCTCTCATTCTCCTGAACTCTAGTGAGTAAAGGCTGAAAGCTGTAAAATTCTCCTCATTTGATAGGCCTTTCAATCCCGGAATCATTTTCATGAACCTGCTCGGAACCCTCTCCAACGTCAGCACATCCTTTCTTAGATAAGGAGCCCAAATCTGCTCACAATACTGCAAGAGATGCCTGACCATTGCTTCATTATGCTTCACCATTACATCCTTGCTTTTATATTCCAGTCCTCTTAAAATGAAAGCGAACATTTCATTTGCCTTCCTCACCACCGAAGCAGCCTGCAAATTTACTCTAGGGAATCCTGTATAAGGCCTTGCAAATCTTTTTGAACCTCGGACGTTTGAATTTTCTCTCCATTGAGAAAATAGTCTACCCTTTGACTTCTTCTACCAAATTGCATGGCCATACACTTCCTGACACTGCATTCTATATGTCACTTCTTTGTCCATTCTCCTAATCTGTCAAAGTCCTTCTGAACCCTCTCTCATCAACACTACCTGCTGCTCGATCTATCTTTGTATCATTTGCAAACTTGGCCAGAAACCCATCAATTTCATAATACTATAAGACATCGGAGCAGAATTAGGCCATTTGGCCCATCAAGTCTGCTCCACCATTCACTCACGGATGATCCTTTTTTTTAATCCCCTCCTCAGCCCCACTCCCTGGCTTCTCCCCGTAACCTTTGATACCATGTCCAGTCAAGAAGCTGTCAGTCTCTGCCTTAAGTACACTCAAAGATCTGGCCTCCACAGCTACCTGTGGTAACAAACTCCACAAATATACCACCCACTGGCAGAAGAAATTTCTCCACATCTCTGTTTTAAAAGGACACCACTCTATCCTGAGGCTGTGCAAGCCTCCCCCTATATGGGAAACAACCTTTCCACATCTACTCTGTCTAGGCCTTTCAACATTCCAAAGATTTCAATGAGATTTCTCTCCCCGCCCCACCCCACATCCTTCTAAATTTCAGCAAGTTCAGACCCAGAGCCAGCAAATTTTCCTCATAGATGTCAGGGGTAAGTTTTCTTATGCAGAGAGTGGTGACTGCGTGGAACGGGCTGCCGGTGACAGTGGTGGAGGCGGATACGATAGGGTCTTTTAAGAGACTCCTGGATAGGTACATGAAGCTTAGAAAAATAGTCGTCGTGGCTATCCCTCGAGGTTGAGGATGATGGTCTTCGTTCTGAAGAAGTGGCCCACAGAGCGAAGACGCCGGTGCGTGTAGTTGTTTAACGTGTACTTGATGTTGCACTCCAAGAAGCACACGATACTTCACAAATCAACCCACTGATTCCAATGGCATGGAAACCACGACGATTGGAGCTGATGGATTTGTTGCAGCCTTCATCCGCCTTCACAGCCGTTGAGTTCGAAGTAACTTCATCCGCCTGTTCCACCGTTGAGGTCTTGGTTGGATAGAGGGCTAGGGGTAACCCTAGGTAATTTCTGAATTAAGTACACGTTTGGCACAGTACTGTGGGCCAAAGGGCCTTTACTGTGCTGTAGTATTTCTGTTTCTATATGATAACCTCTTCATTCCCAGAATCATCCTTGGAAACTCCTTGAAACCCTCCCCAATGCCAGCACATCTTTTCTTAGATAAGGAGCCCAAAACAGTTCAAGGTGAGGCCTCATCAGTGCCTTATAAAGTCTCAGCACCACATCTCTGCTCTTGTACTCTGGGACCTGTTGAAATGAATGCTAACACTACATTTGCCTTCCTCACCATGATTCAACCTGCAAGTTACTATTGAAAGTGTTCTGCATAAGGACTCCCAAATCCCTTTGTATCTCAGATTTGTACATTTTCTCCCCATTTAGAAAATAGTCTGCACATTTATTTCTTCTACCAAAGTGCAAATGTTGAAGGGTGTGAGGGAAGAGAGGTGAGTGCAGTTACTATTACAAGGGAGAAGGTGCTCAAAAAACTGAAAGACCTAAAGGTACATGTCACCTGGATCAGATGAACTGCACCCTAGGGTTCTAAAAGAGGTAGTGGTAGAAATCATGGAGGTATTAGTATGATCTTTCAAAAATCATTGGAATCTGGCATGGTGCCAGAAGACAGGAACATTGCAAATGTCACTCCACACTTAAAGAAAAGGGGAAGGCAGTAAAAGGAAATTATAGACCAGTTAGCCTGACCTCAGTGGCTGGGAAGATGTTAGAGTCAATTGTTAAGGATGAGGTGATGGAGTGCTTGGAGACACAGGACAAGATAGTACAAAGTCAGCATGGTTTCCTTCAGGGAAAATCTTGCCTGACAAATCTGTTGGAATTTTTTGAGGAGATTACAAGTAGGATGGATAAAGGGGATTCAGTGGATGTCGTATATTTGGACTTTCAGAAGGCCTTTGACAAGGTGCCAGACATGAGGCTGCTTACAAAGTTAAGAATCCCTCCCCACCAGGAATTACAGAGAAGTTACTAACATGGTTAGAGCACTGGCTGATTGGTAGGAGGCAGTGAGTAGGAATAAAAGGATCCTTTTCTGGTTGGTTGCCAGTGACTAGTGGGTTCGATGTTGGGGCCACTTCTTTTCATGCTGTATATAAATGATTTAGATGATGGAATAGATGGCTTTGTTGCCAAGTTTGCAGATGATATGAAGATTAGTGGAGGGGCAGGTAGTGTTGAGGAAACAGGTAGGATGCAGAAGGACTTAGACTGATTAGGAGAATGGATAAGAAAGTGGCAAATGAAAATCAAGGTCTTTGACAAGGTCATGCACTTTGGTAGTAGAAATAAACATGCAGACTATTTTCTAAACGGGGAGAAAATCCAAAAATCTGAGATGCAGAGGGACTTGGGAGTCCTTGTGCAGAACATCGTGAAGGTTAACTTGCAGGTAGAGTCGGTGGTGAGGAAGGCAAATGCCACGTTAGCATTTATTTCAAGAGGTCTAGAATACAAGAGCAGGGATGTGATGCTGAGGCTTTATAGCACTGGTATTGTGAACAGTTTTGGGCTCCTCATCTAAGAAGAGATGTGCTGGCATTGGAGAGAGTTCAGAGGAGGTTCACAAGGATGATTCTGGGAATGAAAGGGTTATCATATGAGGAGCGTTTGATGGTTCTGGGTCTGTACTCATTGAAATTTAGAAGGATGAGGGGGATCTCATTGAAACCTTTTGAATGTTGAAAGGCCTAGACAGAGTAGACGTGGAAAGGATGTTTCCCGTGGTGGGGGAGTCTAGGACATGAGGGCACAGCCTCAGGATAGAGGGGCATCCATTTAAAACAAAGATGCGGAGAAATTTCTTTAGCCAAAGGGTAGTGAATTTGTGGAATTTGTTGCCACATGCAGCTGTGGAGTCCAGGTTGTTGGGTGTTTTTAAGGCAGAGATTGATAGGTTCTTAATTGGACATGCACCAAAGGTTACAGGGAAAAGGCCCGGGATTGAAGCTGAGGAGGGAGAAAGAAGGATCCGCCGTGATTGAATGGCGGAGCAAACTCAACGGGCCAAATGACCTAATTCTGCTCCTGTGTCATGGTCTTTCCTATAACGAGCTGAGCAAATCCATACACCATACTCTAAATGTGGCGTCATGAACGAGATCTACATCTGCAACGTAACTGAAGGAGGGGAGTGTGCTGACCAGCTTTTACACCACCCTGTCCGTCTTGCAATGAACCGTGTCCCTCTAAGTCCCTCTGCTCCATCGCACACCTCAGTGGCTGAGTTGTCAGTGGGGGAACACTTTGGGACCAGTGATCATAATCCTGTTGGTTTCAAAATACTTATGCAGAAGGAAAGGACTGGTCCACGAGGCAGCTGGATAATAGATGGATGAGAGATTTAGCGGGTTATAGCCAAATACAGGCAGATGTGACCAGATCACAGGGCAATAGTTAGCATGATTGAGACGGGTGAAGCGCCACCAAACGCTCTTTATGTGTAACTCTGCCTGCAATGTTTATAGCTGGATTGATGAAAATACCCAGGTGGGGTTGTACTAACGGAGACAGAATATTGCTCAGCCAAAGGTCACACAGACTTCGGTTAAAACAGCCAGTTCTGATGAGAAAGGGGAAGTGAATGACAGAAAGTTGGAAAGATTGATAATGAGATAAATTACTTTAACCACCAAAACAAAGATTCAGATTCATTAATTTATCACATGCGGTGAAAGTGTAATTTCCATTAACAACCATTACAACCCAAGGATGTGTTGTTTTAGACGCGACAGAACAGGAGGGATTAAAGGGGGAGGGGTGGTGTCACCAGTCAAGGAAAATGTCACAGCCAGGCTCACTCAGGGCACACTGTAGAACTTGACTAGTGAAGCGTTATGAGTGGAACTCAAAAATAAGAAGGATATGATCACGTTAATGGGGTTATATTAAAGGCCAGCCAACAAATTTGTAGAGAGATCACAGACTGTTGCAAGAAACATAAGGTTGTTAGAGTAGGTGACTTTAACTTTCCACATATTGACTGTAAAAGGACTAGATGTGTTAGAGTTTGTCAAATGTGTTCAGGAAAGTTTCCTTAATCAGTACACAGAAGTTCCAATGAGATAGTGGACATCATGGCTGATCCAATTTTCCTCTCAGCCCCAATCTCCTGGCTTCTGCCTGTATCCCTTCATACCCTGTCCAATCAATCAAACTCTGCCTTAAATACACATACAGCTGCCTGTGGCAAAGAATTCCACAGATTCGCCACTCTCTGGCTAAAGAAATTCCCCCTCATCTCCGTTCTAAAAGGACGTTCCTCTATTCTGAAATTGTCCTCTGTTCTTAGACTCTCCCAGCATAGGAAACATCTTCTCCACATGCACTCTATCGAGGCCTTTCAATATTTGATAGGTTTCAATGAGTTCACCCCTCATTCTTCTGAATTCTGGTGAATACAAGCCCAGCGCCACCAAACGCTCTTTATGAAACAAACTGTTCAATCTGGGAATCATTTTCATGAACTTCCTTTGAACTCTCTCCAGTTTCAGCACATCCTTTCTAAGAGAAGAGGCCCAAACCTGCTCTCAATACTCCAAGTGAAAATGCCTAATAAAGTCTCAACATTACATCCTTGCTTTTATATTCTAGTCCTCTTGAAATGAATGCGAACACTGCATTTGACTTCGTCACCATGGACTCAACCTGCAAATGAACCTTTAGGGAATCCTGCACAAGGACTCCCAAGTCTGGTTGCTCTTCCATTTTTTTGTATTCTCTCTCCATTCGGTAAATAGCCAATCCTTTCATTTCTTCTACCGAAGTGCATGGCCATACACTCTCCGATACTGTATTACATTTTCCACTTCTTTGCCCTTTCTCCTAATCTGTCTAAGTCCTTCTGTAGCCTCTCTACTTCCTCAAAACTACCTGCCCCTCCACCAATCTTCATATCGTCTGCAAACTTTGCAGCAAAGCCATCAATTCCATTATTAACATATAACATAACATGAATCGGTCCCAACAGACACCTGTGGAACATCATTAGGTACTGGCTGTCAACAACTCAATCCATGCTAGAATCTTCCCTTTAATAATATGGGTTCATAGCTTGTTAAGCAACCTCATGTGTGGCACCTTGTCAAAGGTCTTCAGGAAATCCAAATACAGAGCATCAACAGATTCTCCTTGTCTTTTGCTTGTTATTTCCTCAAAGAATTCCAACAGATTTGTCAGGCAAGATTTTTCTTTGAGGAAACCATGCCTATGGCCTATTTTATCATGTGCCTCCAAGTACCCTGAGATCTCATCAAGTAATTGACTCCAGCATCTTCCCAAACACTGAGATCAGACTAACTGGCCTGTAGTTTCCTTTCACATCAAAAGAAAATCAGCAGATGCTGGAAATCCAAGCTACACACACAAAATGCTGGAGGAACTCAGTAGGCCAGTCAGCATCTATGCAAAAGAGTACAGTCACATTTCAGGCCGAGCTCCTTCATCGGGACTGGAGAGAAAAAGATGAGAAGTCAGAGTAAGAAGGTGGGGAGAGGGGAGGAAGAACCACAAGGCGATAAGTGAAACTGGGAGAGGAAGGAGGGATGAAGTAAAGAGCTGGTAAGTTGATTGGTGAAAGAGATACAGAGCTGTAGAAGGTTTAATCCAATAGGAGAGGACAGGACAACACACACAAAATGCTGGAGGAACTGAGCAGGCCAGGCAGCATCTATGGAAAAAAAATACAGTAGGCGTTTCAGCCCGAAACTACTTTTTTCCACCAGTTGTTTGAGAGGAGAGGGCAGAAGTCTGTGGGAGACAGAAGAGAGGGAGGAACCCCAGGGGGCCGTGATGGGCAGGGATGGAGGTAGGTTGAGAGAGGGGAAAAGGAATGGGGAATGGTGAAGGGGGGACATCACCAGAGTTTGAGAAATCGATTCTCATGTCATCAGGTTGAAGGCTACCCAGACGGAATATAGGTGACCTGCCAGTCCAACCTGACTGTGGCCTCATCCTGACAGTGGAGGAGGCCATGGACTGACACGTTGGAATGGGAATGGGAAGTGGAATTAAAATGAATGGCCACTGGGAGATCTAGCGAATGGAGCACAGGTGCTCGGCGAAACGGTCTCCCAATCTACTTTGGGTCTCGCCGATATACAGGAGGCCACACCAGGAGCACTGGATACAGTAGATGACCCCAACAGACTCACAGACGAAGAGCGGCCTCCCCTGGAAGGACTGATGCGGTCCCTGAATGGTAGTGAGCGAGGAGGTACAGGGGCAGGTGTAGCACTTGCAAGGATAAGTGCCAGGAGGGAGATCAGTGGGGAAGGACAAATGGACAAGGAAGTCGCTTGGTGAGTGATCCCAATGAAAACTGGAGGGAAGGAAAGATTTGGAGCAAGAAGACTGCGAGTGGAACAGCTAAGGATTTCCGGAGCAAAGGCATATTACTGCTCGGAGTAAAGTGAGGTAAGACTGCGCAGGCGTCAGACAGTAGAGCGCGAGAAAAACGAAGACCGCCATATCCAGCAGGCAGCGTTCGGAGTGGGCAGCACAGTGAGAGGGCTTTGGTTAATGGGCTCAGGCAGTAATGGGATGAGGCGAGGTAGATTTACCTGTGTTAATTGCAGAAAGCAAGCATGTGTGAGAGGCCGGTTTTCTGTGCTCGGTGTCAGATGTGGGAGGTCCTGGACAGCCATATCTGTACCAGGTGTATCGAGCTGCAGCTCCTTAGGGACTATGTTAGGGAACTGGAGATGCAGCTCAATGACCTTCATCTGGTCAGGGAGAGCGAGGAGGTGAGAGAGAGGAGTTACAGGGAGGTGGTCACACCGAGGCCATAGGAGACACACAAGTGGGTCACAGTCAGGAAAGGGAAGGGGAAGAGTCAGGTACTAGAGAGTACCCCCGTGGCTGTCCCCCTGAACAATAAGTACTCCTGTTTGAGTACTCCGGCCCTGTGGCTCAGAAGGGTAGGGAAAGGAAGAGGAAGGCAGTAGTGATAGGGGACTCCATAGTTAGGGGGTTAGACAGACAATTCTCCCAGGTGCCAGGGTCTGGGATGTTTCAGGTCGCATCCAAGATATCCTGCAGTGGGAGGGAGAGCAGCCAGAGGTTGTGGTACATATTGGTACCAATGACATAGGCAGGAAAAGGGAAGAGGTCCTGAAAAAAGACAACAGGAAGTTAGGAAAGAAGTTGAGAAGCAGTACCTCAAAGGTAGTAATCTCAGGATTACTGCCTGTGCCACGTGACAGTGAGAGTAGGAATGCAATGAGGTGGAGGATAAATGTGTGGCTGAGAGATTGGAGCAGGGGGCAAGCATTCAGATTTCTGGATCATTGGGACCTCTTTTGGGGCAGGTGTGACCTGTACAAAAAGGACAGGTTGCACTTGGATCCCAGGGGGACCAATATCCTGGCGGGGAGGTTTGCTAAGGCTACTGGGGAGAGTTTAAACTAGAACTGGGGGTGGGAACTGAACTGAAGAGACTGGGGAAGAAGCGACTGGCTCACAAATAGAGATAGTTAGGAGACAGTGTGTGAGGGAGGATACGCAGGTGATAGAGAAGGGACACACTCAGACCGACGGTTTGAGATGTGTCTACTTTAATGCAAGGAGTACTGTGAATAAAGCGGATGAGCTTAGAGCATGGATCAGCAGTTGGAGATATGATGTGGTGGCCATTACAGAGACTTGGATGGCTCAGGGACAGGAATGGTTACTTCAAGTGCCGGGTTTTAGATGTTTCAGAAAGGACAGGGAGGGAGGCAAAAGAGGTGGGGGCGTGGCATTGTTGATCAGAGATAGTGTCACGGCTGCAGAAAATGTGGATGTCATGGAGGGATTGTCTACGGAGTCTCTGAGGGTGGAGGTTAGGAATGGGAAGGGGTCAATAACTTTACTGGGTGTTTTTTATAGGCCTCCCAGTAGTAACAGGGATATCGAGGAGCAGATAGGGAAACAGATCCTGGAAAGGTGTAATAATAACAGGGTTGTCATGATAGGATATTTTAATTTCCCAAATATCGATTGGCATCTCCCTAGACCAAAGGGTTAGATGGGTTGGAGTTTGTTAGGTGTGTTCAAGAAGGTTTCTTGACACAATATGTGGATAAGCCTACAAGAGGAGAGACTGTATTTGATTTCGTATTGGAAATGAACCTGGTCAGGTGTCAGATCTCTCAGTGGGAGAGCACTTGGAGATAGTGATCATAATTCTATCTCCTTTACCATAGCATTGGAGAGAGATAAGAACAGACAAGTTAGAAAAGCGTTTTGTAGACACAAAATACTCTGCAGATGCTGGGGTCAAAGCAACACGCACAACACACTGGAAGAACTCAACAGGTCGGGCAGCATCCGTGGAAACGAACAGTCAAGGTTTCGGGCTGAGACCCTTCGTCACGACTGAAGAGGGAGGGGGCAGAGGCCCTATAAAGAAGGTGGGGGGAGGGTGGGAAGGAGAAGGCTGGTAGGTTCCAGGTGAAAAACCAGTAAGGGGAAAGACAAAGGGGTGGGGGAGGGGAAGCAGGGAGGTGATAGGCAGGAAAGGTGAAGAAGGAATAGGAGAAAACACAATGGGTAGTAGAAGGAGGCAGAACCATGAGGGAGGTGGTAGGCAGCTGGGGGAGGGGGCAGAGTGAAATAGAGATAGAGGAAGGGAAGGGGAGGGATTTACAGGAAGTTGGAGAATTCTATGTTCATACCAAGGGGCTGGAGACTACCTAGACGGTATATGAGGTGTTGCTCCTCCAACCTGAGTTTGGCCTCATCATGGCAGTAGAGGAGGCCATGTATGGACATATCCAAATGGGAATGTGAAGCAGAGTTGAAGTGGGTGGCAACCGGGAGATCCTGTCTGTTGTGGCAGACGGAGCAGAGGTGCTCGACGAAGTCACCGGGACCAGACGAGATGTACCCCAGGTTACTGTGGGAAGCGAGGGAGGAGATTGTTCAGCATCTGGCGATGATCTTTGCATCATCAATGGGGATGGGAGAACTTCCGGAGGATTGGAGGGTTGCGGATGTTGTTCTGGATGACCTGGATGAGGAAGTGGAGGGATCGGTTAGCAAATTGACTGATGACACAAAGGTTGGAGGTGTTGTGGATAGTGTGGAGGGCTGTCAGAGGCTACAGAGGGACATTGATAGGATGCAAAACTGGGCTGAGAAGTGGCAGATGGAGTTCAACCCAGATAAGTGTGAAGTGGTTCATTTTGCTTGGTCAAATATGATGGCAGAATATAGTATTAATGGTAAGGCTCTTGGCAGTGTGGAGGACCAGAGGGATCTTGGGGTCCGAGTCTATAGGATGCTCAAAGCTGCTGCGCAGGTTGACTCTGTGGTTAAGAAGGCGTATGGTATATTGGCCTTCATTAATCGTGGAACTGAATTTAGGAGCCGAGAGGTAATGTTGCAGCTTTATAGGATCCTGGTCAGACTCCACTTGGAGTACTGTGCTCAGTTCTGGTCGCCTCACTACAGGAAGGATGTGGAAACCATAGAAAGGGTGCAGAGGAGGTTTACAAGGATGTTGCCTGGATTGGGGAGCATGCCTTATGAGAACAGGTTGAGTGAACTTGGCCTTTTCTCCTTGGAGCAACGGAGGATGAGAGGTGACCTGATAGAGATGGATGAGATGATGAGAGGCATTGATCGTGTGGATAGTCAGAGGCTTTTTCCCAGGGCTGAAATGGTTGCCACAAGAGGACACAGGTTTAAGGTGCTGGGGAGTAGGTGCAGAGGAGATGTCAGGGATAAGTTTTTTTTACGCAAAGAGCGGTGAGTGCGTGGAATGGGCTGCCGGCAACCGTGGTGGAGGCGGATATGATAGGGTCTTTTAAGGGACTTTTGGATAGGTACATGGAGCTTAGAAAAATAGATGGCTATAGGTAAGCCTAGTAATTTCTAAGGTCGGGACATGTTCGGCACAACTTTGTGGGCTGAAGGGCCTGTATTGTGCTGTAGGTTTTCTATGTTTCTATCTGCTTGGTAGTGGGATCCCATAGGAGATGGCGGAAGTTACGGAGAATTGTGTGCTGGGCGCGGAGGCTGGTGGGGTGTTAGGTGAGGACAAGAGGAATCCTATCCCTAGTGGGTTGGCAGGAGGATTGGATGAGGCCGGACATGCATGAAATGGAAGAGATGCAGTTGAGGGCAAAGTTGATGGCAGAGGAAGGGAAGCCCCTTTCTTTGAAGGAGGACATTTCATTCTCTCTGGAATGAAAAGCCTCTTCCTGAGACCAGATGCGGCGGAGACAAAGGAATTGAGAGAAGTGTTCTTGCAAGTGACAGGGTGAGAAGAGGTATAGTCCAGGTAGCTGTGAAAGTCTGTGGGTTTGCAATGGCCATCAGTGGATAAGCTGCCTCCAGAGATAGAGACTGTGAGATTGAGAAAGGGGAGGGAGGTGTTAGAAATGGACCAGGTAATTTTGAGGTCAGTGTGGAAGCTGGAGGCAAGAGTTGAAGAAGTCGACAAGCTCTGCACGGGTGCAGGAAACAGCAGCAATGCCATCGATGTAGCACAAGAGAAGTTGGGGAATGACACCAGTGTACGCTTGGAACGTAGACTGTTCCACATAGCCGACAAAAAGACAGGCATAGCTGGGACCCTTGTGAGTGCCAATGGCTACACCTTTGTCTGAAGGAAGTGGGAGGAGCCAAAGGAGAAATTATTAAGAGTGAAGACAAGTTCCGCCAGACGGAGGACATTGGTTGCGGAGGGGAATTGTTTGGGTCTGGTGTCCAGAAGGAAACAGAGAGCTTTCAGGCCTTCCTGGTGAGGGATGAGGTGTATAGGGACTGGACATCCATAGTGAAAATAAGATGCTCGGGGCCAGGGAACTTGAAATCATTGAATAGATCAAGAGCTTGTGAAGAGCATAGGAAGGGACTGAACCAGGGGGAAATAAAACAGAATCAAGGTATGCAGGAACAGGAACAAGCAGAAACAATGGGCCTACATGGAATAGTTTCCTTTCTTCTGCCTCTCTCCCTTCTTGAAGAATGGAGCAACATTTATAATTTTCTAGTCTTCCGGAACCATTAAGGAATCTAGTGATCCACAATCTCTTCAGCCAGCTCTTTCAGAACACTGGGGTGTAGACCATCTGGTCCAGGTGACTTATCTACCTTCAGACCTTTCAGTTTCCCAAGGACCTACAATCTACAAACTGGCAACTTCACACACTTCATGACTCCTAACACCTGGAACTTCCACTATTCTGCGCATGTCTTCCACAGTAACATTTGTGAGGCCCATTTTGGAGCATTATGTGTGGTCTTGGTCACTACAGTGGTGCTAGAAAGTTTGTAAACCCGTAGATAAATAATACAAAAAAAATTAGACTTGCTCATTTATTTGAGAAAAATTATCCCATATGTGTATTTTTTGGGAAAAGTATGTGAACCTCTGGGGTAATACCTTCCACAAAAGCTATTTGGAGTCAGGTATTCCAATCAATGAGGTATGGGTTGTAAAGGTGCCCTGCCCTATAAAAAAATTCACACAAAGTTAATGACAGAGCCTGCTCTTCTCAAGAAAGATCTGTTTCTGTGCACAATGCCTCGATCAAAACAACTTTCGGAGGACCTTAGAAGAAGAACCGTGCATGAAGCTGGAAAAGGCTACCAAAGCATTTCTAAAGACCTGAATGTTCATCAGTCCACAGTAAGAAAGAGTCTACAAATGGAGCAAACTCAGTACTGTTGCTACTCTCCCTAGGAGTGGGCGTCCTGCAAACATCACACCGAGCACACTGTGCAATGCTGAAGGAGGTAAAAAGAACCCAAGGATCTGCAGAAATCTCAAAAACTTGCAAAAGTCTCTGCTCATGTCCACTACAAGAAAAACACTGAACAATAATGTGTTCATGGAAGGACACCATGGAGGAAACTGCTGCTCTCAAAAAAAAATTGCTGCACGTCTCAAGTTTGCAAAAGACCACCTGGATGTTCCACAACACTTATGGAACAACACACTATGGACAGATGAGACAAAAGTTGAACGTTTTAGCAGAAATGAAGACTGCTATGTTTGGAAGAAAAAGGACACTGCACACCAACACCAAAACCTCATTCCAACTGTGAAGCATGATGGAAGGAGCATCATGGTTTGAGGCTGCTTTGTTGCCTAGGGCCTGGATGGCTTGCAATCATTGAAGGAACAATGAATTCAAAATTACATCAAGATATTTTATTTGAGAATGATAGGGTAGCAGTCATTCACCTGAAGCTTAATGGAAGTTGTATCATGCAACAAAACAATGATCCGAAAGACAAGAGTAAATCATCATTAGAATGGTCTAAAGAGAAGAAAATTCCTGTTTTGGAATGGCCGAGTCAAAGTCCTGACCTCAATCCTATAGGAGTGTTGTGGAAGGACCTGAAGCAAGCAGTTCATGCAAGGAAGCCCACCAACATCCCAGAGTTGAAGCAGTTTTGTAAGGAGTAATGGCCCAAAATTCCTCCAAGCTGATGAGCAAGACTGATCAACAGTTACTGGAAATGTTTGGTTGAAGTTATTGTGGTACAAGGGGTTCACACCAGTTACTGAAAGCAAAGGTTCACATACTTTTTCCAATAAATACACGTAAAATTGGGTCATTTTTCTCAATAAATAAATGAACAAGTATAATGATTTTGGTGTTATTTATTTAATTTTGTTCTCTTTACCTAGTTTTAGGCGTGAAGATCTGATCAACTTTTATGTCATATTTATGCAGAAATAGTGAAAATTCTAGAGGGTTCACAACTCTCTGGCACCACTGTACCTACAGGAAAGATGTAAATAAGATTGAAAGGGTACAGATAAAATTGACATGAATGTTGGTGGGTCTGGAGGACATGAGTTATAAGGAAAGATTAAATAGGTTAAGAGGTTTGATTACAGGTATATAAAAATTATGAGGGGTGAATGCAAACAAACTTTTTCTGCTGAGGATAGGTGGGACTACAACCAGAGGTTAAGGGTGAAAGGTGAAATGTTTAAGGGAAACTTGAGGGGAAACTACTTAACTTAGAGGGTTGAGAGTCTGGACCGAGCTGCCAGCACAAGTGGTGCATGTTTGCTCAATCTCAATCCTTAGGCGAAGTTTGAACAGGTACATGGAGAGTAGGGATATAGAGCATTATTGTCCCAGTGCAGCATTTTAAATGGTTCGGCACAGATCAGGTGGGTCAGATGCTGTACTTCTCAATGACTTCTTGTGCTGGGGCAGCCCACAGGAGTTTCCACATATTCCAGCTCCAACACAGCGTGCCCGAAATACCCAGCAGACAAACCACACATGGCACAGACACACACAACGGCAGACAAACCACACATGGCACAGACACACAACAGCACAAACTGCACATGGCACAGACACACACAACGGCAGACAAACCACACATGGCACAGACACACACAACGGCAGACAAACGCACAGACAACACAACAAGATCCCAGAGGAAATCGTGGTAACTGGGATGAGCAGAGCTGGTTCCTCGACAGTCCATAGACAAGGTGGGATGAATGGCCCGTACAGGTATGAGAACATGTACACTCACCTGCAGGTTTAAAACACCTGTATTCACATGCTGTGTCATACACCGAGGCTGTGCGGTTAGGCGGCAACAGATACTGCCATAGAGAGGCAACCAGAAGGAACACTCCTCTGCAAGAGAGAGAGAGAGAGAGAGAGAGGTGGAAGAATGTACGAGCCTGACGTGAGCGAGAGACGGCGGAAAGGGGGGAGAGGGAGAGGGAGAGGGCAGGGGGAGACAGGGCAGGGGGCGAGAGGGGGCGGGGGAGAGAGAGGGCAGTGGGAGAGAGAGGGCAGGGAGAGAGAAGACGGGGAGACAGAGTGAGGGGGAGACAGGTAAGGGGCAGGGAGAGAGAAGACGGGGAGACAGAGTGAGGGGGAGACAGGTAAGGGGGAGAGAGAGGGAGGACAGAAAAGGAGGAGAGAGGGGACAGAGAGAGAGGGGGCTGAGGGGGGCAGAGAGAGGGGAGCAGAGAGAGGGTCAGAGGGGGGCAGAGAGAGGGGGCAGAGAGGGGTAGGGGCAGAGGGAGGCAGGGGCAGAGGGGGGCAGGGGCAGAGGGGGGCAGAGAGGGGTAGGGGCAGAGAGAGGGTCAGAGGGGGGCAGAGAGAGGGGGAGTGGGAGAGGAGTGGAGGGGGAGAGAGAGGGAGAAAGAGAGATCAGGTGGAGAGAGAGAGAGAGAGACGGGGGAGAGAGCAAGAGCAACACTCACAACACGCTGGAGGAACTCAGCAGGTCAGGCAGCATCAGTGGAAAAGATCGATCGATGTTTCGGGCCGAAACCCTTCATCAGGACTGAAGAGGGAAGGGGCAGAGGCCCTATAAAGAAGATGGGGGAGGGTGGGAAGGAGAAGGCTGGTAGGTTCCAGGTGAGAAACCGGTAAGGAGAGAGATAAAGGGGTGGGGGAGGGAAGCAGGGAGGTGATAGGCAGGAAAGGTGAAGAAGGAATAGGGGAAAACACAATGGGTAGTAAAAGGAGGCAGAACCATGAGGGAGGTGATAGGCAGCTGGGGGAGGGGGCAGAGTGAAATAGGGATAAAGGAAGGGAGGGGGAGGGAATTACCGGAAATTACCCGTCCCTCCCTCGCCCATCTCTCCCTCCCCTGTCTCTCGCTTCCTGTCTCATTCTCTCTCTCCCTGTCTCACTGCCTCCCCTATTCACTCCCTTTGTCTTTCCCCTGACCGGTTTCTCACCTGGAACCTACCAGCCTTCTCCTTCCCACCCTCCCCCCACCTTCTTTATAGGGCCTCTGCCCCTTCCCTCTTCAGTCCTGACGAAGGGTTCCGGCCCGAAATGTTGACAGATTGTTCCCACGGATGCTGTCCGACCTGCTGAGTTCCTCCAGCTTGTTGTGAGTGTTGCTTTGACCCCAGCATCTGCAGATTATTTTGTGTTTGAGAGAGAGCAAAAGAGAGCCAGTGATGGGAGAGAGGGAGGGGAGACAGAGAGAGAGAAAGAAAGGGAGGGTGAGGGGGAGATATAGATATAGAGAGACGGGATATATATAGAAGAGACAGGGAGCAAGAGAGAGACGGGCAGAGAGTAACAGTAGTTGGGGAAAATACTTGAAGCTGTCATTAAGGAGGAAATAGCGAAACATTTAGCAAGGAGTGGTTCCATTAGACAGACACAACATGGATTCAGAAAGGGCAGGTCCTGTTCAATGAACTTACTGGAGTTCTTTGAGGACATCATGAGTGCAGTGGATAGAGGGGACCAGGTGGATGTCATATACTTGGATTTCCAGAAGGTGTTCGATAAAGTGCCACACAAGAGACTTATAAATAAGATTCCGATGCATGGAGTCGGAGGAAGTGTATTGGCATGGATAGTGGATTGGTTATCCAATAGAAGGCAGAGAGTCGGTATAAATGGGTGTTTCTCCAGTTGGACTGAGTGTAGCATAGCAAAATTTGCTGAGTGGAAAAGTAAATTGTACAGAGGATGTGGAGAGTCTGCAGACGGATAGAGATAGGTTAAGTGAGTGGGCTAAGGTCTGGCAGATGGGATACAATGTTAGTAAATGCGAGATCATCCACTTTGGAAGGAATAACAGAAGAGCAGATTATAATTTAAATGGTGAAAGATTGCAGCATGCTGTTGTGCAGAGGGACTTGGGAGTGCTTGTTCATGAATTGCAAAACGTTGGCTTGCAGGTGCAACAGGTTATTAAGAAGGCAAATGGAATGTTGGCCTTCATTGCTGGAGGGATTGAATTCAAGAGCAGGGAGGTCATGCTGCAACTATACAAGGTACTGGTGAGGCCGCACCTGGAGTACTGTGTGCAGTCTGGTCTCCATACTTGAGGAAGGATATACTGGCTTTGGAGGCAGTGCAGAGGAGGTTCACCAGGTTGATTCCAGGGATGAAGGGGTTAACCTGTGAGGAGAGATTGAGTCGCCTGGGACCATACTCTCTGGAATTCAGAAGAATGAGAGGGAATCTTATAGAAACATACAAAATTTTGAAAGGGATTGATAAGATAGACGTAGGAAAGTTGTTTCCATTGGTAGGTGAGACTAGAACTAGGGGACACTGCCTCAAGATTCAGGGAGAAGATTTAGGACAGAGATGAGAAACTATTTTTCCCAGAGAGTGGTGAATCTGTGGAATTCTCTTCTCAGGGAAGCAGTTGAATATATTTAACTAAATATATTTAAGATACAGTTAGATAGATTTTTTACACAGTAGGGGAATTAAGGGTTATGGGGAAAAGGATGGAGCTGAGTTTACGGACAGATCAGCCATGATCTTATTGAATGGCGGGGCAGGCCGAATGGCCTACTCCTGCTCCTATTTCTTATGTTCTTATGTTGACAGGAGAGAGCGAATGTCTGTCTCCCACCCCTGTCTTCTAAGGCCGAGCTAATTATGAATTCAATCTTTCAACGTTCCAAGGAATGTGGTAAACTGCAGACAGTATTGGACTCTGCCCAATTCACCACATGCACATTATTTCCCACCATCAGTAGTAGCTACAAGTAACACTAACTCAAGAAGACAACATCCATTTTCAAAGTTTCCCACCACCCAGGCCAGACCATCATACTATTGCACAGGAAGTATACAGCCTGTTGTCCCACATCACCAGACTTCCCTTCAACCATTCACTTCTTGAATAAACCCTAAACAGTACAATTTAGCACCACTTTTTGAGGGGTGAATGAATTCTTTTTTCCTCAGGGTTGGGGAATCAGGAACTAGATAGTATAGGTTTACAGTGAGAGGGGGGAAGTTACAACTGGAACTTGAGGGACAACTTATTTTACCCAATTTGTAGTGTGCATACGGAGTGAGCTGCCAGAGGAAGAGTTTGAGGCAGATACAATAACAACTTTTTAAGGACATATGGATATGTATATGGATTGGGAAGGTTTAGAACTTTGGGCCAAATACACACAAATGGAACCATCTTGAACGGGGCATCTTTGGTCAGCATGGGCCAGCTGGGCCCATTTCTGTGCTGAGACTATGACCGTATCTTAAAGCAAATCTGATTTAAACTTCCCCCTTTACTATTTCGTGCTCTTTGGTACTTAATATTTCCACCCTAGGTTAAGAGGTTCTGACTCTCTATCTTATCTGTCTTTCACAATTGATAAGCTTCTGTCTCTTTGGGCCGAAGGGCCGGTACTTGTGCTGTTTTGCTCTATAAGATAAGCTGTGAGAAAGATATGGACAGAAAAGCAGAAAAAGCATTAGAAAGTGAGACAGTGAGACAAAGAATGAAACTTACCACTTCCGACAACCTTGAGACTGTGTGTTCGGAAACTGCTGTGGACCGCTGAAAGAGACAGGCTGGTGTGGGCTAAAAGGTGATATTTTGGGCCCCTGTAATTTAAGGTAAGAAAGGAGATGCATTTTAAGTAACTTTTCTGCCCTGCACTCACTGAGCACACACACTTAAAACCCACATTCACATGCTGCAAGCCCAGAGACCCAAGAAAGACTCTGCTGATCTGGAAACTGGAGTAAAAACCAAACTCCTAGAGGAATTCTCAGGTCAAGAAAACAACAAAGGGATGAGACACTGAATGAAGAACATTCTTCCGCCTCCACAGATGCTCTTCAACTCTGAGTTGCTCCAGCAGTCTGCAAATACAAAGCCTCTTTGTTAGATAGGTCCAAATGGCACACACACACCCACTTTCTCAACAGCTGTCAAATTTCCAGTAATAATTAATTTCCCCTGAAAGTTTCAGCTGGAATTGTGTCCTTCACTGCCTCTGCTTCAGATCGATCAGCCTCTACACCTCATCTCTCTGGTTGCCATAAATCATCACCTTGCCGAATCCACTCGGCCTCACAGCCAAAGTATCATACGTCACAGAAACAGGCCCATTGGACAGTGCCAATAATTATCATCTGTACTAACATTCTTCACCTGCACCTTGGTGAGTCAAATGCTTGTGCAAGATCATTGGAGCCCAGTCCCATTTGCCTGAGTTTGGCTCATATCCTTCTAAATGGACATTGCGTAGGTAGAAGAAATGAGTTTTGTTAGGCATTAAGTACGAGTTAAAATTAGTTCAGCACAACAATGTGGGTCAAGGGGCTGTACATATCTGTGTTCTCTGTTCTAAAAGTTGTTAATATACCTCCTCAACCACTTCCTCTGGCAATTCATTTAGTTAACTCAAGGGTAACTCAAAAGAAGTTAACTTGAGGGTCAACTGAATAAAAGTTATCCCTCGAGTTCCTAATATATACTTCCCCTTCTCATTTTCCAATGCCCTGCAGTTCTTGACTCCTTAATCTTGGGAGAAAAGACCCAGTGCATTAAAACTACCTGTGCCTCCATGGTTTTAGACACCTCTGCAAATCACCTTCCAGTCTCTTGTGCTCCAGTGAATGAATTCCAAGACTGTTCAATCTCTCCCTATAATTTAGTCCCTTAAATCCTGGCAACATAATTGGAAATTTACTCTGCACTCCTTCCAATTTAAGGTAGGGTGACCAAAACTGAACACATTAATCCAAATGCAGCCTCCCCAATTTATAACTGTGATGTAAACTCCCAACTTCTGTACTGAGTGTCCTGACTGAAGGTCAGCATGCTGAAAGCTGCTTTTCAACTCCCTGTCTGCCAGTGACCCCACTTTCAGGTAACCATGCACCTGTACTTCACTAACACCACAAACATTATAAAACAGGCCATAATCAGCATGGTTTCCTCAAGGGAAAATCATGCCCGGAAAATCTGTTGAAACTCTTCGAAGAAATTTCAAGTAGAATAGACAAAAGAGAATTGGTTGATGTACTTGAGTTTTCAGAAGGTCTTTGACAAGGTGCCACATATGAGGTTGCTTAACAAGCTACGAGCCTAAGGTATTACAGGACAGCATGGATACAACAGTGGCTGATTGGCAGGAGGCAAAGTGCGGGAATAAAGGGAGCCTCTTCTGTTGGCTGCCAGTGACTCGTGGTGTTCCACAGGGGTCTCTGTTGTGACTGATTATTTTGACATTCTATGTCCAGAACTGGCTTGCCCACAGAAGGCAAAGAGTGGTTGTAGACGGGTCATATTCTGCATGGAGGTTGGTGACCAGTGGTGTGCCTCAGGGATCTGTTCTGGGACCCCTACTCTTTCTGGTTTTTATAAATGACCTGGATGAGGAAGTGGAGGGATAGGTTAATAAATTTGCTGATGACACAAAGGTTGGGGGTGTTGTGGATAGTGTGGAGGGCTGTCAAAGGTTACAGCAGGACATCGATAGGATGCAAAACAGGGCTGAGAAGTGGCAGATGGAGTTCAACCCAGTTAAGTGTGAAGTGGTTCATTTTGGTCGGTCAAATATGATGGCAGAATATAGTATTAATGGCAAGACTCTTGGCAGTGTGGAGGATCAGAGGGATCTTGGGGTCTGAGTCCCTAGGACACGCAAAGCAGCTGCGCAGGTTCACTCTGTGGTTAAGAAGACGCATGGTGTATTGGCCTTCATCAGTTGTGGAATTGAGTTCAAGAGCCGAGAGGCAAGACTGCGCAGGTGCGTGACGTCAGCCAGTATAGCACGAAAGATTTAAAAAGAAGACCGCCATATCCAGCGGACAGTTGAGTGAGAGGCAGCAGAGTGATAGGGCTTTGGCTCAACGGGCTTAGGCGGTAATGGGACGAGGCAAGATAGGTTTACCTGTGTTATTTGGCCAGTGTTCTGTGCTTGGTGTCGGACGTGGGAGGTCCTGGAGTCTTCCAGCCTCCCGGATGGTCATATCTGCACCAGGTGTGTCGAGCTGCAGCTCCTGAGAGACCGAGATAGGGAACTGGAGATGCAGCTCAATGACCTTTGCCTGGTCATGGAGAGCGAGGAGGTGATAGAAAGGAGTTATAGGCAGGTGGTCACACCGAGGCCACGGGAGACAGACAAGTGGGTCACAGTCAGGAGGGGGAAGGGGAAGAGTCAGGTGCTACGGAGTACCCCTGTGGCTGTACCCCTTGACAATAGGTACTCCTGTTTGAGTACTGTTGCAGGGGACAGCCTACCTGGGGAAAGCAACAGTGGCCGTGCCTCTGGCACAGAGTCCAGCCCTGTGGCTCAAAAGGGTAGGGAAAGGAAGAGGAAGGCAATAGTGATAGGCGACGCTATAGTTAGGGGCGTCAGACAGGCGATTCTATGGACGCAGGAAAGAAGCGCAGATGGTAGTCTGCCTCCCAGGTGCCAGGGTCCGAGATGTTTCAGATCACGTCCAAGATATCCTGCAGTGGGAGGGAGAACAGCCAGAGGTCGTGGTACATATTGGTACCAATGACATAGGTAGGAAAAAGGTGGTCCTGAAAAAAGACTACATGGAGTTAGGAAGGAAGTTGAGAAGCAGGACCTCAAAGTTAGTAATCTCCGGATTGCTGCCTGTGCCACGTGACAGTGAGTATAGGAATAGAGTGAGGTGGAGGATAAATGTGTGACTGAGGGATTGGAGCAGGGGCAGGTGTGGCCTGTACAAAAAGGATGGGTTGCACTTCAATCCCAGGGGGACCAGTATCTTTACTCCCAGGTCAAAAGCTTTAAATTCCTCGGGGTCAATATCACAAATGACCTGACTTGGTCCAACCAAGCAGAGTCCACTGCCAAGAAGGCCCACCAGCGCCTTTACTTCCTGAGAAAGCTAAAGAAATTTGGCCTGTCCCCTAAAACCCTCACTAATTTTTATAGATGCACCGTAGAAAGCATTCTTCTCGGGTGCATCACAATCTGGTATGGAATTTGTCCTGTCCAAGACCGAAAGAAGCTGCAGAAGATCGTGAACACGGCGCAGCACATCACACAAACCAATCTTCCGTCCTTGGACTCACCTTAAACTGCACGCTGTCGGAGCAGTGCTGCCAGGATAATCAAGGACGCGACCCACCCAGCCAACACACTTTTCATCCCTCTTCCCTCCGGGAGAAGGCTCAGGAGCTTGAAGACTCGTACGGCCAGATTTCTGAACAGCTTCTTTCCAACTGTGATAAGACTGCTGAACGGATCCTGACCTGGATCTGGGCCGTACCCTCCAAATACCCAGACCTGCCTCTTGGTTTTTTTTGCACTACTTTACTTTCCCTTTTCTATTTTCAATTTATGATTTATAATTTAAATTTTTAATACTTACTATTGATTTGTACTCCAGGGAGCATGAAGCGCAGAATCAAATATCGCTGTGATGATTGTACATCAATTGTTTGGCAACCATAAAGTATAAAGTATCCTGGCGGGGAGGTTTGCTAAGGCTACTGGGCACAGTTTAAACTAGAATTGTTGAGGGTAGGAACCAAACTGAAGAGACGGAGGAAGAGGCGGTTGGCTCACAAATAGAGAAAGCTTGTAGACAGTGCGAGAGGGAGGATAGGCAGGTGATAGAGAAGGGACACGCTCAGACCGAAGGTTTGAGATGTGTCTATTTTAACACAAGGAGTATTGTGAACAAAGCGGATGAGCTTAGAGCGTGGATCAGTACTTGGAGCTATGATCTGCTGGCCATTACGGCGACTTGGATGGCTCAGGGACAGGAATGGTTACTTCAAGTCCCTGGTTTTAGATGTTTCAGAAAGGACAGGGAGGAAGGCAAAGGAGCTGGGAGCGTGGCACTGTTATCAGAAAAGGAGGATGTCATGGAGGGATTGTCTACGGAGTCCCTGTGGGTAGAGGATAGGAACAGGAAGGGGTCAATAACTTTACTGCGTATTTTTTACAGGCCACCCAATAGTAACAGGGATATCGAGGAGCAGATAGGGAAACAGATCCTGGAAAGGGGTAATAATAACAGAGTTGTCGTGATGGGAGATTTTAATTTCCCAAATATCGACTGGCATCTCCCTAGAGCAAGGGGTTTAGATGGGGTAGAGTTTGTTAGGTGTGTTCAGGAAGGTTTTTTGACACAATATGTAGATAAGTCTACAAGAGGAGAGACTGTACTTGATTTGGTATTGGGAAATGAACCTGGTCAAGTGTCAGATCTCACACTGGGAGAGCATTTTGGAGATAGTGATCACAATTCTATCTCCTTTACAATCGTATTTGAGAGAGATAGGAACAGAGAAGTTAAAAAAGCGTTTAATTGGAGTAAGGGGAATTATGAGGCTATCAGGAGAAAATTGGAGGCTTAAATTGGAAACAGATGTTCTCAGGGAAAAGTACGGAAAAAATGTGGCAAATATTCAGGGGATATTTATGTGGAGTTCTGCATAGATACGTTCCAATGAGACAGGGAAGTTATGGTAGGGTACAGGAACTGTGGTGTACAAAGGCTGTAATAAATCTAGTCAAGAAGAAAAGCTTACAAAAGGTTCAGAGAGCTAGGTACTGTTGGAGATCTAGAAGATTATAAAGCTAATAGGAAGGAGCTTAAGAAGGAACCTGGCAGGGAACATAAAAACTGACTGTAAAAGCTTTTATAGATATGTGAAAAGAAAAAGATTGGTTAAGACAAATGTAGGTCCCTTACAGTCAGAAACAGGTGAATTGATGATGGGGAACAAGGACATGGCAGACCAATTGAATAATTACTTTGGTTCTGCCTTCGCTAAGGAGGACATAAATAATCTTCCGGAAATAGTAGGGGACAGAGGGTCCAGTGAGATGTAGGAACTGAGGGAAATACATGTTAGTAGGGAAGTGGTGTTAGGTAAATTGAAGGGATTAAAGGCAGATAAATCCCCAGGGCCAGATGGTCTGCATCCCAGAGTGCTTAAGGAAGTAGCCCAAGAAATAGTGGATGCATTAGTGATAATTTTTCAAAACTTTTTAGATTCTAGATTAGTTCCTGAGGATTGGAGGGTTGCTAATGTAACACCGCTTTTTAAAAATGGAGGGAGAGAGAAACCAGGGAATTATAGACCGGTTAGCCTAACATCGGTGGTGGGGAAACGCTAGAGTCAGTCGTCAAAGATGTGATAACAGCACATTTGGAAAGCGGTGAAATCATCGGACAAAGTCAGCAGGGATTTGTGAAAGGAAAATCATGTCTGACGAATCTCATAGAATTTTTTGAGGACGTAACTAGCAGAGTGGATAGGGAAGAACCAGCGGATGTGGTATATTTGGATTTTCAAAAGGCTTTTGACAAGGTCCCACACAGGAGATTAGTGTGCAAACTTAAAGCACATGGTATTGGGGGTAAGGTATTGATGTGGTAGCGATGCAGGTGGATGCTTTCCTGGTGTCATGGATTCTTGATTAACTGACTGGCAGACCACAGTACGTGTGCTTGCAACACTGTGTGTCCGACAGAGTAATCAGCAACACTGGGGCTCCACAGGGGACTGTCTTGTCTCCCTTTCTCTTCACCATTTACATCTCGGACTTCAACTACTGCACAGAGTCTTGTCATCTTCAGAAGTTTTCTGATGACTCTGCCATAGTTGGATGCATCAGCAAGGGAGATGAGGCTGAGTACAGGGCTACGGTAGGAAACTTTGTCACATGGTGTGAGCAGAATTATCTGCAGCTTAATGTGAAAAAGACTAAGGAGCTGGTGGTAGACCTGAGGAGAGCTAAGGCACCGCTGACCCCTGTTTTCATCCAGGGGGTCAGTGTGGACTTGGTGGAGGATTACAAATACCTGGGGGTATGAATTGACAATAAACTGGACTGGTCAAAGAACACTGAGGCTGTCTACAAGAAGTGTCAGAGCCGTCTCTATTTCCTGAGGAGACTGAGGTCCTTTAACATCTGTCGGACAATGCTGAGGATGTTCTACGAGTCTGTGGTGGCCAGTGCTATCATGTTTGCTGTTGTGTGCTGGGGCAGCAGGCTGAGGGTAGCAGACACCAACAGAATCAACAAACTCATTCGTAAGGCCAGTGATGTTGTGGGGATGGAACTGGATTCTCTCACAGTGGTGTCTGAAAAGAGGATGCTGTCCAAGTTGCATGCCATCTTGGACAATGTTTCCCATCCACTACATAATGTACTGGTTGGGCACAGGAGTACATTCAGCCAGACTCATTCCACCGAGATGCAGCACAGAGCGTCATAGGAAGTCATTCCTGCCTGTGGCAACCAAACTTTACAATTCCTCCCTTGGAAAGTCAGACACCCTGAGCCAATAGGCTGGTCCTGGACTTATTTCCTGGTGTAATTTACATATTACTATTTAATTATTTATGTTTTATTACTATTTAATTATTTATGGTGCAACTGTAACGAAAACCAATTTCCCCTGGGATTAATAAAGTATGACTATGACAATGTGGATAGAGAATTGGTTGGCAGACAGGAAGCAAAGAGTGGGAATAAACGGGACCTCTTCAGAATGGCAGGCAGGGACTAGTGGGGTACCGCAAGGCTCAGTGCTGGGACCCCAGTTGTTTACAATATATATTAATGACTTGGACGAGGGAATTAAATGCAGCATCTCCAAGTTTGCTGATGACACGAAGCTGGGCGGCAGTGTTAGCTGTGAGGAGGATGCTAAGAGGATGCAGGGTGACTTGGATAGGTTAGGTGAGTGGGCAAATTCATGGCAGGTGCAATTTAATGTGGATAAATGTGAGGTTATCCACTTTGGTGGCAAAAACAGCAAAACAGATTATTATCTGAATGGTGGCCGATTAGGGAAAGGGGAGGTGCAACGAGACTAGGGTGTCGTTGTACACCAGTCATTGAAAGTGGGCATGCAGGTACAGCAGGCGGTGAAAAAGGCGAATGGTATGCTGGCATTTATAGCGAGAGGATTCGAGTACAGGAGCAGGGAGGTACTACTGCAGTTGTACAAGGCCTTGGTGAGGCCACACCTGGAGTATTGTGTGCAGTTTTGGTCCCCTAATCTGAGGAAAGACATCCTTGCCATAGAGGGAGTACAAAGAAGGTTCACCAGATTGATTCCTGGGATGGCAGGACTTTCATATGATGAAAGACTGGATCGACTAGGCTTATACTCTCTGGAATTTTGAAGATTGAGGGGGGATCTGATTGAAACGTATAAGATCCTAAAGGGATTGGACAGGCTATATGCAGGAAGATTGTTCCCGATGTTGGGGAAGTCCAGAACGAGGGGCCACAGTTTGAGGATAGAGGGGAAGCCTTTTAGGACTGAGATGAGGAAAAACTTCTTCACACAGAGAGTGGTGAATCTGTGGAATTCTCTGCCACAGGAAACAGTTTAGACCAGTTCATTGGCTATATTTAAGAGGGAGTTAGATATGGCCCTTGTGGCTAAAGGGATCAGGAGTATGGAGAGAAGGCAGGTACATGGTTCTGAGTTGGATGATCAGCTATGATCGTACTGAATGGTGGTACAGGCTCGAAAGGCCGAATGGCCTACTCCTGCACCTGTTTTCTATGTTTCTATGTAAGGAAATTAGGAGAGCCAGAAGGGGCCATGAGAAGGCCTTGGTGGGCAGGATTAAGGAAAACCCCAGGGCATTCTACAAGTATGTGAACAGCAAGAGGATAAGACGTGAAAAAATAGGACCAATCAAGTGTGACAGTGGGAAAGTGTGTATGGAACCGGAAGAAAAAGCAGAGGTACTTAATGAATACTTTACTTCAGTGTTCACTATGGAAAAGGATCTTGGTGATTGCAGTGATGACTTCCAGCAGACTGAAAAGCTTGAGCATGTAGATATTAAGAAAGAGGATGTGCTGGAGCTTTTGGAAAGCATCAAGTTGGATAAGTCGCCGAGACTGGATGAGATGTACCCCAGGCTACTGTGGGAGGCGAGGAAGGAGATTGCTGAGCCTCTGGCGATGATCTTTGCATCATCAATGGGGACAGGAGAGGTTCTGGAGGATTGAAGGGTTGCGAATGTTGTTCCTTTATTCAAGAAAGGGAGAGGAGATATCCCAGGAAATTATAGACCAGTGAGTCAGTAAGCTGATGGAGAAGATTGTGAGAGGCAGGATTTATGAACATTTGCAGATGTATAATGTGATTAGGAATAGTCAGCATGGCTTTGTCAAGGGCAGGTCGTGTCTTACGAGCCTGACTGAATTTTTTGAGGATGTGACTAAACACATTGATGAAGGAAGAGCAGTAAATGTCGTGTATATGGATTTCAGCAAGGCATTTGATAAGGTACCTCATGCAAGGCTTGCTGAGAAAGTAAGGAAGCATGGGATCCAAGGGGACATTGCTTTGTGGATCCAGAACTGGCTTGCACACAGAAGGCAAAGAGTGATTGTAGACGGGTCATATTCTGCATGGAGGTCGGTGACCAGTGGTGTGCCTCAGGGATCTGTTCTGGGACCCCTACTCTTTGTGATTTTTATAAATGACTTGGATGAGGAAGTGGAGGGATGGGTTAGTAAGTTTGCTGATGACACAAAGGTTGGAGGTGTTGTGGATAGTGTGGAGGGCTGTCAGAGGTTACAGCAGGATATTGATTGGATGCAAAACTGGGCTGAGAAATGGCAGATGGAGTTCAACCCAGATAAGTGTGAAGTGGTTCATTTTGGTTGGTCAAATATGATAGCAGAATATAGCATTAATGGTAAGGTTCTTGGCAGTGTGGAGGATAAGAGGGATATTGGGGTCCGAGTTCATAGGACACTTAAAGCAGCTGCGCAGGTTGACTCTGTGGTTAAGAAGGCATACGGTGTATTGGCCTTCATCAATCATGGAATTGAATTTAGGAGCCGAGAGGTAATGTTGCAGCTATCTAAGACCCCACTTGGAGTACTGTGCTCAGTTCTCGTCGCCTCACTACAGGAAGGTGTGGAAACTATAGGAAGGGTGCAGAGGAGATTTACAAGGATGTTACCTGGATTGGGGAGCATGCCTTATGAGAATAGGTTGAGTGAACTCGGCCTTTTCTCCTTGCAGCGACGGAGGATAAGAGGTGACCTGACAGAAGTGTAAAGATGATGTGAGGCATTGATCATGTGGATAGTCAGGGGCTTTTCCCCAGGGCTGACTTGGCTAGCATGAAAGGGCACAGTTTTAAGGTGCTTGGAAGTAGGTACAGAGGAGATGTCAGGGGTAAGTTTTTTACGCAGAGAGTGGTGAGTGTGTGGAATGGGCTGTTGGCGGTGGTGGTAGAGGCGGAAACGATAGTGTCTTTTAAGAGACTCCTGGATGGCTACATGGAGCTTAGAAAAATAGAGGGCTTTGGGTAAAACCTAGATCGTTCTAAGGTAGGGACATGTTCAGCACAGCTTTGTGAGCTGAAGTGCCTGTATTGTGCTGTATGTTTTCTATGTATCTATGTTCATACAGGGTACCGGTGAGGCCACATCTGGAGTACTGTGGGCAGTTCTGGTCTCCATACTTGGGGAAGGATATACTGGCTTTGGAGGTGGTGCAGAGGAGGTTCACAAGGTTGATTCCAGGGATGAAGGGGTTAACCTATGAGGAGAGATTGAGTCGCCCAGGACTATACTCCCTGGAGTTTAGAAGAATGAGAGGGGATCTTAGAGAAACATACAAAATTTTGAAAGGGATAAATAAGATAGACGTAGGAAAGTTGTTTCCATTGGTAGGTGAGAGTAGATTCAGGGGAGAAGATTTAGGACAGAGATGAGGAGACACTGTTTTTCCCAGAGAGTGGTGAATCTGTGGAATTTTCTGCCCAGGGAAGCAGTTGAGGCTTCTTCACTAAATATATTTAAGAAACAGTTAGATAGATTTTTACATAGCAGGGGAATTAAGGGTTATGGGGAAAAGGCAGGTAGAGGGAGCTGAGTTTACGGACAGATCAGCCGTGATGGGCCAGATGGCGTACTCCAGCTCGTATTTTGTATGTTCTTGTGTTCTTATTAAAGGATGTTTCCCATGGTGGGGGGAGTCCTGGAAAAGAGGGCACAGCCTCAGGATAGAGGGGCATCCATTTAAAACAGAGATGCGGAGAAATTTCTTTAGCCAGAGAGTGGAATTATTATCACAGACAGCTGTCAACACCAGATCGTTGGATGTATTTAAGGCAGAGCTTGATAAGTTCTTGACTGGACACGGCATCAAAGGTTACGGGGAGAAGGCCAGGGAGTGGGGCTGAGGAGGGAAAAAAGGATCAGTCGTGACTGATTGTTGGGGCAGACTCGACAAGGCACATGACCTAATTCTGCTCCGATATCTAACCGTCTTTAGGTCTTTCAGCTCGTTGAGCACCTTCTCTCTTATAATAACAACTGCACTCACTTCTCTTCTCTCTCGCCCTTCAACCTCTGGCACACTGCTAGTGTCTCCCACAGTGAAGACTGATGCAAAATACTCATCTAATTGATCTGCCATTTCTTTGTCCCCCATTGTTATTTCTCCAGCCTAATTTTCCAGCAGTCCTATATCCTCATCACTCTCTTATTTAATACTTAGCCAGGACCAACAGGGACAGCTTCTTTCACCAGGCTATCAGGCTGCCTAATTCATGGTGTCACAACTGTATTTCTATATTATATTGACTATCCTGTTGTACATAATATTTATTATAAATTATTATAATTGCACATTGCACATTTAGACAGAGATGTAACGTAAAGATTTTTACTCATGTACATGAAGGGGAACGTCGACTCAGACCATGAGAGGCCTGCGTCGGGCATTTTCATGCCTTACAAGGCGCAGATTGGAAGTCTGTGTGGGGCGCCACTCCTCGCACAGACACTAGAGCAATGTGTGATTAAGTGCCTTGCTCAAGGGCACAAACACGCTGCCACAGCTGAGGCTCAAACTAGCGACCTTGAGATAACTAGACGAACACCTTAACCACTTGGCCACGTGCCCAACATGAAGGACGTAAGTAATAAAGTCAACTCAATTCAATTATATACTTGAAAAGGTTTTTTCTGTCGACATTGATATTGTTTACTAGCTTGCTTTCATATTTCATCTTGTCCCTCCTAATGATTCTTTCAGCTGCTCTCTGTAGATTTTTAAAAGGTTCCCAATCCTCTATCACTTCACTTTTTTGCATTGTTGTATGCCCTCTCTTTTGCTTTTACATTAGCTTTGACTTCCCTTGTCAACCACAGCTGTTTTGTTTTGCCACTTGAGTATTTCCGTGTTTTTGAAATACATATATCCTGCATCTTCCTCATTTTTCCCAGAAACTCACGCCATTGCCACTCTGCTGACATCCCTGCCAGCAGCTCCTTCCAGTTTACTTTGGCCAACTCCTCTCTCGTACCACTGTAATTTCCCTTCACTTTAGGTTGCATCTGGAAATTCCAGTTGGTGGACAATTTCTGCCCATGCCGCTCCGACGTATTGGGAAATTATGTGCTCGGCAGTTTACAGCAGTGATTTGCCTTTGCCTTCTGCCGGGTGAGTTTAAAGACATCACCACCTCTGTAATTTCCCTTACTCCACTGAAATACTGCTACGTCAGACTTCGCTTTCTCCCTGTCAAATTTCAAGTTGAACTCAATCATTTTGTGATCACTGCCTCCTCAGGATTTCCTTACCTTAAGCGCCCTAATCACCTCTGGTTCCTTACATAACACCCAATCCAGTATAGCTGATCCCCTGATAGTCTCAACGACAAACTGTCCTAAGAACCCATCTCGAAGGCATTCAACAAATTCACTCTCTCGGGATCCATTACCAACCTGATTTTCCCAATCTACCTGCATGTTAAAATCTCCCACGACTATCATAACATCGCCTGTTGACATGCCTTTTCTATTTTCTGTTGTAATCTGTAGTCCACCTCCCAGCTACTGCTGCGAGCCTGTATATACAGTGGGAGCTACACAGCCTGTATATAACTACCATCAGGGTCCTTTTACCTTTACAGTTTCTTAACTCAACCCACAAGGATTCAACATCTTCCAATTCTATGTCACATCTTTCTAAGATTTGATGCCATTCTTTACCAGTAGAGCCACACCACCCCCTCTGCCTACCTTCCTATCCCTCCGATACAACGTATAACCTTGGACATTCAGCTCCCAACTACAACCATCCTTTATCCACGATTCAGTCATGGCCACAAAATCATACCCAACAATCTATAGAAGTGCTACGAGATCATCCATTATTTCTTATACTACGTAAAATTGAAAGTTGAAATGTTTAAGAGGAACATGCGGGAAACCCCTTCATTCAGAAGAGTAAGAGTGGGAACAAGCTGCCAGCACAAGTGGTGGATGCAGGTTGGATTTCAACACTTAAGGAAATTTGGATTGGTACATGGAGGAGAGGGTATTGAGGGCTGTGGTTCAAGGGCAGGTGTACGGGATTCTGCAGATTAATGGATTGGTTTGGACGAGATGGACTAAAGGGCCTGTTTCTATGTTGTCGCATTGTATGACACGATGACTTTTTGTGCAGTAACATACCTGACAGGCAAAGCTGGCAGCAAGATGGGACTTGTGCCTCCATTAGACACAGAACTTTCTCCTGCGATGTCCAGCCCAGCTCGAATCCTTCTTCCTGAGGAACGTCCCAGTGAGCTGCTTAGCTTGCTCGCAAACTTTCTCGGTGCACTAGCGATGGAGAAGTCTTCGTCCATACAACAGCTATATAACTCCAGCTTCAGTTCAAAGTCAGGTCCAACACTGGGACTAACAAAACGTTAGAATGACAGAAAGGCCACAGTAAACAGAGGCGAGCAGCAGATGGCAGCACTGCTAACAACAGTTCCAAATGCATAAAACAGAATTGGTGCTGTAATAACCACTATACCACTGGGCTGTAATGACCACTATGCTACTGTGCTGTAATAACCACTATACCACTGTGCTGTAATAACCACTATACCACTGTGCTGTAATAACATCTATACTACTGTGCTGTAATAACCACGATACCACTGTGCTGTAATGACCACTATACTACTGTGCCATAATAACCACTATTCTGTACTGTAATAACCACTATTCTGTACTGTAATAACCACTATACCACTGTGCCGTAATAACCACTATACTGCTGTACTGTAAAAACCACTATTCTGTACTGTAATAACCACTATTCTGTACTGTAATAACCACTATACCACTGTGCCGTAATAACCACTATACTGCTGTACTGTAATAACCACTATACTGTACTGTAATAACCACTATACTGCCGTGCTGTAATGACCACTATACCGCTGTGCTGTGATAACCACTATATTACTGTGCTGTAATAGCCACTATACCACTGTGTTGTAATAACCACTATACTACAGTGCTGTAATGACCACTATACCACTGTGCTGTCCCTATGCAATCACAGAATGAAACAGCCCACTTCATGCACACCAAATCTGCTGTTTATTTAAACTGATCATATTTAGGAAAAAACACTAACCATCTACCCTATCTATATACCTTAAAATTTTACAAACCTTCATGTTCTCCCCTTAACCTCTGTCATTCCAGTCAGTTCACATCTCTATGGTGCAGACTGTAGAAGATAGAACAGTACTGCACAGGAATTGACCGTCAGTCCACAATGTTGTGCCAAACCAAATTAATCAACTGGCCAAGTAAACTCATCTCTTCTGCCCAGGTGTATTACAGGTAAAGGTGAACTCAGAGCATGGATCAGTACATGGAACTTTGATATTGTGGACAATACAGAGACTTCAGGAAGGGTGTTTAATGCCCCAGGGACTCAATGTTTTAGGAAAGATTGCAAGGGAGGTAAAAGAGGTGGAGAGAATTGCACTATTAATCAGGAACAATATCACAGCTGCAGTCTGAGGGTACATAATGGAGTGTACATGGGTAGAACTCAAACACAGAAAGAGTGTAATCACACTGATGGGACAGGATCGTACAACAGAACCCCCAATAGCCACTGGAACAAACATGCAGGCAGATTTAAGAAATGTATAAAAACAATAAGATTGTTGTCACGGGGAGGACTTCAATTCTCTGATATAAACTGGGTCCTTCGAAGAGCAAGAGGTTTAGATGGGGCTGAATTTGTTAACTGCATCAAGAGGGTTTCTTAATTTAATATGTATTGAGTCCAACAAGAGGAGGGGTTACACGAGTGTATTGGCATTGGGTAATGAGCCTAGACAGGCGACGGGCCTTTGAGTGGATAAACAGTTGGGAAACAGTGACCACAATTCCTAATTTTTAAGAAAGCTATAGATAAGGATAAGTATGGACCTTGTGGGAGAGTATGAAACTGGAGGAGGGAAAATTATGACAGTATCAGGTAGGAACTAGGGAGAGCTAATTGGGAACAGCCATTTTTGGGCAAGTCAACATCCCAGAGGACTGGAAGATTGCAAGTGTCAATCCACTCTTTAAGAAGGGAGGAAGAGAAAAAAAAAGAAAATGATAGGCCAGTTCGCCTACCCTCAGCGGTTGGGAAAGTGTTAGAGTCTATTACCAAGGATGAGGTTCTGGGGTGCTTGGAGACCAATGATAAAATAAGTCAAAGTCAGCATGGTTTCTGTAAAGGGAAATCTTGCCTGGCAGATCCGTTAGAGTACTTCGAGGAAGTAACCAGCAGGGTGGACAAAGGAGAGGCAGTGGATGTCATTTACTTGGATTTCAGAAGATGTTTGATAAGGTGTCACACTCAAGGCTGCTTAACAAGATAAAACCCTATGGCAGTAAAGGAAAGATACTGGCATGGATAGTGGAATGGCTGACAGGCAGGAGGCAGTGAATGGGAATAAACGAGGACTTTCTAATTGGCTACCAGTGACTAGTGGTATTGCTCAGTGGGCCAGTATTGTGACCACTGCTTCTCACAATGTTTGTCAATGATTTAGATTATAAGACCATAGTTCCATAAGACATAGGAACAGAATTAGGCCCATCGAATCTGCTCCGCCATTCAATCATGGCTGATCCTTTTTTTTTTCTCCTCCTCAACCTCAGTTCCCGGCCTTCCATAACCTTTGATGCTATGTCCAATCAAGAACCTATCAATCTCTGCCTTAAATACACCCAAAGACCTGGCCTCCACAGCTGCACGTAGCAACAAATTCCACAAATTCACCACCCTCTGACTGAAGAAATTTCTCTGCATCTCTGTTTTGAATGGAAGTCCCTCTATCCTGAGGCTGTGCCTTCTTGTCCTAGACTCTCCCACCATGGGAAACATCCTTTCCACATCTACTCTGCCTAGGCCTTTCAACATTCAAAAGGTTTCAATGAGATTCCCCTCATCCTTCTGAATTCCAGTGAGTCCAGACCCAGAGCCACCAAACGTTCCTTGTATGATAATCATTTCATACCTGGAATCATCCTTGTGAACCTCCTCTGGACCCTCTTCAATGCCAGCACATCTTTTCTAAGATGAGGGGCCCAAAACTATTCACAATACTCGAGGTATGGCCTCACCAGTGCCTTATAAAGCCTCAGCATCACATCCTTGCTCTCGTATTCTAGACCTCTTGAAATGAATGCAAACATGGCATTTGCCTTCCTCACCACTGACTCAACCTGCAAGTTAACCATCAGGGCGTTCTACACAAGGACTCCCAAGTCCCTCTGCATCTCAGATTTTTGCATTTTCTCCCCATTTAGAAAATATTCCGCACATTTATTTCTACTACCAAAGTGCATGACCATGCATTTTCCAACATTGTATTTCATTTGCCACTTTCTTGCCTATTCTCCTCATTTGTCTACGTCCTTCTGCATCCTACCTGTTTCCTCAACACTATCTGCCCCTCCACCAATCTTGCAGTAGATGTGGTGTACTTGGATTTTCAGAAGGCCTTTGAAAAGGTGCCACACATGAGGCTGCTTACCAAGTTCAGAGCCCATGGTATCACAAGAAAGTTACTGGCATGGGTAGAGCATTGGCTGATTGGTAGGAGGCAGTGAGTGGAAATGAAAGGATCCATTTCTGGTTGGCTGCCAGTGACTAGTGGTGTTCTGCAGGTGTTGGGACCACTTCTTTTTATGCTGTATATCAATGAGTTAAATGATGGAGTAGATGGCTTTGTTGCCAAGTTTGCAGATGATACGAAGATTGGTGGAAGGGCAGGTAGTGTTGAGGAAACAGGTAGGATGCAGGACTTAGACAGATTGGGAGAATGGGCAAGAAAGTGGCAAATGAAATACAATGTTGGAAAATGCATGGTCATGCACTTAGATAGTAGAATTAAATGTGCAAAATATTTTCTAAATCGGGAGAAACTCCAAAAATCTGAGATGCAAGGGGACTTGGGAGTCCTTGTGCAGATCAACCTAAAGGTTAACTTGCAGGTTGAGTCAGTGGTGAGGAAGGCAAAGGCAATGTTAGCATTCATTTCAAGAGGTCTAGAATACAAGAGCAGGGATGTGATGCTGAGGCTTTATAAGGCACTGGTGAGGCCTCACCTTGAGTATTGTGAACAGTTTTGAGCTCCTCATCTGAGAAAAGACGTGCTGGCATTGGAGAGGGTCCAGAGGAGGTTCACAAGGATGATTCCAGGAATGAAAGGGTTATCATACGAGGAACATTTGATGGCTCTGGATTTGTACTCGCTGGAATTTAGAAGGATGAGAGGGGATCTCGTTGAATCCTTTGGAATGTTGAAAGGCCTAGACAGAGTAGATGTGGAAAGGATGTTTCCCATGGTGGGGCAGTCTGGGACAAAAATGCACAGCCTCAGGATAGAGGGGCATCCATTTAAAACAAAGGCATAGAGAAATTTCTTTAGCGAGATGGTGGTGAATTTGTGGAATTTATTACCACAGGAGAATGTGGAGGCCAGGTTGTTGGGTATATATAAGGCAGAGATTGATAGGTTACAGGGAAAAGGCCAAGGAGTGGGACTGAGGCTGGGAGAAAAAAAGGATCAGCCATGATTGAATGGTGGAGCAGACTTGATGGGCCAAATGGCCTAATTCTGCTCCTATGTTTTATGGTCTTATAACTAGGGAGCGGTGGGACCACTGAAGGATAAAAGAGGGAACATTAGCTTGCATGCGGAGAATGTGGGTGAGGTAATTAGTAGATACATTACCTCAATATTTACCTTGGAAAAGAAAGTGGAGATTATGAAATCAGTGCCAAGAGTATTAGTATGTTTGAGCGTTTCAAGGTGAAGGAGGAGACAGTGTTAGGTCTCTTAACAAAAATTAAGGTAGGCAAGTGCCATGGGCCTGATGGGATATACCCCAGGTTGTTGAGAACGGTAAGAGAAGATTTTGCTGAAGTGTTGATCAGTATCTTCGTGTCCTCTATAGCCACAGTTGAGGTGCTGGAGGACTGGCAAGTAGCTAATGTTGTTCATTGTTCAACAAGGAACCAGGATTAATCCAGGAAACTATAGAACGAGGAGTCTCACATCAGTGGTTAGGTAGTTACTGGAGAGAATTCTTCGAGATAAGATTTGAGTATTTGTGACGTGTGGCCAAGTGGTTAGGGCGTTGTACTAACGATCTGAAGGTTGTGGGTTCGAGCCTTGGCCGAGGCAGCGTGTGTGTCCTTGAGCAAGGCACTTAACCACACAATGCTCCAGTCTACCAGCTGAGAATGGGTACCAGCAAAAATGCTGGAAGTTAACCTCGCGATAGACTGGCGTCCTTTCCAGAGCGGGGGAGGGGGGGAGTCTCGTACTCTTAGCCACTTCACGCCACAGAAACCAGCATAAGCACCGGCTTGATGGGCCACAAGGCTCGTGACAGACTTTAATCTTAATTTGGAAAACCATGGCTTTATGGTCTTGGCCTTATTGTTTCATGGTCCACAAGGTCACCCCTCAGTCTCCTGCGCTCCAAGGAGGAAACCTGCCCAACCTCCTTCTTGGCATCATCCTCATAATATACAATGTACTCTTTACAACTTAATGATATCTTTTCTATAATAGGGTGACCAAAACTGAACACAATATTCCAAATGCAGTCTTATCGGTGTCCAGTACAACTGCATCATGACCTCCCAATATCTTTACTCAGTGCCCTGACTGATGAAGGCCAGTATGCCAAAAGCTTTCTTCACTACCTTGTCTACCTCTGAGTCCGTTTTTAGGGAACTCTGTACTTGTACCCGTCAGTGCCCGTTTTACAATAGTCACCAGACCTCTGCATTTACTGCTTCAGTCATACCCTGAACAGAGAATTCAGGGAGTTGGGTAGGAAGGTGAAAAGCAGGACCTCCAGGGTAGTAATCTCGAGATTGCTGCCTGTGCCACATGCTACCGAGTGCAAGAATAGCATAATCAGGCAGATTTATGTGTGGCTGACAGACTTGTGTAGCGACCAGGGTTTAGGGTTCCTGGATCATCGGGGCATCTACTGGGGGAGGTATGACCTGTACAAAAAGGACGGGTTACACCCAAAGGGGTCCAATATCCTAGCAGGCAGGTTTAATAGAGCTGTTAGGGAGAGTTTAAACTAATTTGGCAGGAGGATGGGAAGCGGAGTGATAGGGCTGAGGAAGGGGAAAACAGAAATAAATCAAATATAGCGTGCAACAGAGACGATAGAAAGGACAGGCAGGAGATGAGACGTAATAGGGCCCTGGGTACAGCTATGTAGGACACTGGTCAGACCCCACTTGGAGAACTGTGCTCAGTTCTGGTCACCTCACTACAGGAAGGATGTGGAAGCCATAGAAAGGGTGCAGAGGAGATTTACAAGGATGTTGCCTGGATTGGGGAGCATGCCTTATGAAAACAAGTTGAGTGAACTCGGCCATTTCTCCTTAGAGCGACGGAGGATGAGAGGTGACCTGATAGAGGTGTAAAAGATAATTAGAGGCATTGATCGTGTGGATAGTCAGAGGCTTTTTCCCAGGGCTGAAATGGTTGCCCAAGAGGACACAGGTTTAAGGTGCTGGGGAGCAGGTACAGAGGAGATGTCAGGGGTAAGTTTTTTACTTAGAGAGTGGTGAGTGCGTGGAATGGGCTGCTGGCAATGGTGGTGGATGCGGATGCGATAGGGTCTTTTAAGAGATTTTTGGATAGGTACATGGAGCTTAGAAAAATAGAGGCCTATAGGTAAGCCTAGTAATTTCTAACATAGGGACATGTTTGGCACAACTTTGTGGGCCGAAGGGCCTGTATTGTGCAGTAGGTTTTTTATGTTTCTATGTTATCTGGGTTGAACTCCATCTGCCACTTCTCAGCCCAGTTTTGCATCCTACCGATGTCCCACTGTAACCTCTGACAGCCCTCCAAACTATCCACAGCACCTCCAACCTTTGTGTCATCAGCAAATTTACTAACCCATCCCTCCACTTCTTCATCCAGGTCATTTGTAAAATTCATGAAGAGTAGGGGTCCCAGAACAGATCCCTGAGGCACACCACTGGTAACCAACCTCCATGCCGAATATGACCCGTCTACAACCACTCTTTGCCTTCTGTGGACCAGCCAGTTCTGGATCCACAAAGCAAAGTCCCCTTGAATCCCATGCCTCCTTACTTTCTCAATAAGCCTGGCATGGGGTACCTTATCAAATGCCTTGGTGAAATCCATATACACTACATCTACTGCTCTACCTTCATCAATGTGTTTAGACACATCCTCAAAAAATTCAGTCAGGCTCATAAGGCACGATCTGCCTTTGACAAAGCCATGCTGACTATTCCTAATCATATTATTCCTCTCTAAATGTTCATAAATCCTGCCTCTCAGGATCTTCTCCATCAACTTACCAACCACTGAAGTAAGACTCACTGGTCTATTATTTCTTGGGCTATACCTACTCCCTTTCTTGAATAAGGGAACAACATCCACAACACTCCAAACCTCCAGAACTTCTCTTGTTCCCATTTTTGATGCAAAGATCACTGCCAGGGGCTCAGCAATCTCCTCCCATCGACTCCCACAGTAGCCTGGGGTACATCTCATCCGGTCCCGGTGACTTATTCAACTTGATGCTTTTCAAAAGCTCCAGCACATCCTGTTTCTTCATGTCTCTATGCTCAAGCTTTTCAGTCTGCTGTAAATCATCCCTACAATCGCCAAAGTCCTTTTCTGTAGTGAATACTGAAGCAAAGTACTCATTAACTACCTCTGCTATCTCCTCCAGTTCCATACACACTTTTCCACTGTCACACTTGATTGGTCCTATTCTCTCACGTACCAGATCAAGTACAGCTTCGGCTCTTGTAGGCGTATCTACACACTGCTCTTCACATACTTGTAGAATGCCTTGGGGTTTTCCTTAATCCTGCTCGCCAAGGCCTTCTCATGGTCCCTTCGGGCTCTCCTCATTTCATTCTCAAGCTCCTTCCTGCTAGCCTTATAATATTCTGGATCTCTATCATTACCTACTTTTTTGAACCTTTCGTAAGCTTTTCTTTTCTTCTTGACAAGATTTTCAACAGCCTTTGTACACCATGGTTCCTGTACCCTACCATCCTTTCCCTGTCTCGTTGGGACATACTTCTGCACAACGCCACACAAGTATCCCCTGAACATTTGCCACATTTCTGCGGTACGTTTCCCTGAGAACATCTGTTCCCAATTTATGTTTCCAAGTTCCTGCCTGATAGCTTCGTATTTCCCCTTACTCCAATCAAACACTTTCCTAACTTGTCCATTCCTATCCCTCTCCAATGCTATGGTAAGGGAGATGAATTGCGATCACTATCTCCAAAATGCTCTCCCACTGAGAGGCCTGATACCTGACCAGGTTCATTTCCCAATACCAGATCAAGTACAGCCTCTCCTCTTGTAGGCTTATCTACATATTGTGTCTGAAAACCTTCCTGAACACATCTAACAAACTCCACCCCATCTAAACCCCTTGCTCTAGGGAGATGCCAATCAATATTGGGGAAATTAAAATCTCCCATCATGACCACCCTGTTATTATTGCTTTGAGAATAATTACAGGTACGAGAACGTGCAGGGAATAGAGATACGGATCATGTACAGGTTCTGGAGAGATACAGAGCATGTACGGGCACGAGAACGTACAGAGACTGGAGAGATACGGATCACGTGTGAGCATGTACAGAGACTGGAGAGATATGAATCACGTACGGGTATGAGAACGTTCAGGGAATAAGAGAGATATGGATTACGTTCGGGTACGAGAATGTGCAAGGAATGGAGATATCATGTACAGGCAGGAGAGATTTAGTTCAACTTGGCTTCATGTTTGGAAGTGACATTGTGGGTTATGGGGCTGTGCTGTATCACTTTATATTCTCTGTTCTCTTCAAGAATATTTATAGGACACAGATAAACTGAATGGTATCGCACAATTTTCCACTTACAACACAACAGCACTTTCAAAGCAGATGTCAGTGACGGTACGATTCACAATCACCATCTCCGTGTCGTAAATGTCACAACCAATCTGCATCAGGCCGAATACTGCATAATGATGAACATCTGTGAAGAAAAAGAACAAGATTTTGCAGAAGTGGCAACACTATTCAGTTCAGTGGACTGAGAGACCACCGTCTCCCCACCCCAAACTTTTCATGTCTTCTCTTGTCGGTAACATTTCCATCTCAACAACCTTCCTCATGCTCCACGTCCTCACTCTCTTCCCTTACCTTTTCTTCCCCATTCCTACCAGCTTCCCCGATCATTCGTTTCCCTCCACTCACTGTCTTCTCCGAACTTTTCATATTTCCCTTTCTGCACTTGTCCATGATTTCTTCACTTGCAGTCCCCAGTCTGTCCGAATCGGCAACATCTGCTCCACAATTTTCATCAGCACAGGTGCCCCACAAGGCTGCATTCTCAGCCCCTGCTCAACTCGCTTTATACTTACAAACGTGAGGCTAACCACAGCTCCAAAGCCATATTTAGTTTGCTGACGACATGATAAGACCATAAGATATCGCAGCAGAATCAAGCCATTTGCTTCATCATGGCTGATCCATTTTCCCTCTCGAAACCAACCTCTTGCCTTCCACCCGTGTCCTTTCATGCCCTGACTAATTAAAAATCTATCAACTTCTGCCCTGAACGTACCCTGTGGCAACGAATTCCACAGAGTAACCACTCTCTAGCTAAGGAAATATCTCTGTTCTAAAATTACTACCCTCAATTCTGAAGCTGTGTCTTCTGGTCTTAGACTCACCTGCTACAGGAAACATCCTCTTCACATCCACTCTATCAAGGCCTTTCAATATTCGATATGTTTCTGTTAGGTCACCCCTCATTCTTCTGAATTCCAGTGAATACAGGCCCAGATCCATCAAATGCTCTTCATATGACAAGCTGTTCAATACTGGAATCATTTACCTGAACCATCTTTAAACCCTCTCCAGTGTTAGCACATCTTTTCATCATTTAGGGGCCCACAACTACTCCAAGTGAGGCCTCACCAATGTTTTATAAAGCCTCAACATTACATCCTTGCTTTTATATTCTAGTCCTCTTGAAATGAATGCTAAAATCACATATGCCTTCCTCACCACCGACTCATCCTGCAAATTAACATTTAGGGAATCCTGCACAAGGACTCCTAAACCTCTGCACCTCAGATTCTTGAATTTTCACTCCATTCAGAAAACCATCTACACCATTACTTCTTCTACCAAAGTGCATGACCACACACTTCCCGATAATGTATTCCATCTGTCACTTCTTTGCCCATTCTCCTCATCTGTAGAAGTCCTTCTGCAGCCTCTCTGGAGACAGAGAACAGCACAGAAACTGGCCCTTTGGCCCATCTAGTCAATGCCAAAACCATTTAAATGGCCTACTTCCATTGACCAGCACTGGACCATGCCTTCCACATCTCTTCCACCTATGAACTTATCCAAACCTCTTAAGTTTTGAAATCGAGCTTGCATGCACCACTTCTGCTAGAAGCTCATTCCACACTCTCACATCCCTCTGAGTGAAGAAGATTCCCCGCACGTTCCCCTTAAACTTTTCACCTTTCACCCTTAATCAATGACCTCTGGTTGTAGTCCCACCCAATCTCAGTAGAAACAGCCTGCTTGCATTAACCCTATCTATGCCCCTCATAATTTTGTATACCTCCATCAAATCTCCTCTCAACCTTCTACTCTCTAAAGGATACAGTCCTAACGTTTTCAATCTTTCCATATAATTCAGGTCCTTCAGATCCAGCAACATCCTTGTAAATTTTCTCTGTGTTCTTTTAACTTTGTTTACATCTTTCCAGTGCGGCCAAGTGGTTAAGGCATTGGACTAGTGACCTGAAGGTCGTGAGTTTGAGCCCCAGCCGAGGCAACGTGTTGTGTCCTTGAGCAAGGCACATTGCTCTGCGATGACACTGGTGCCAAGCTGTATGGTTCCTAATGCCCTTCCCTTGGACAACATTGGTGTCGTGAGAGGGGAGACTTGCAGCATGGGCAACTGCTGTACAACCTTGCCCAGGCCTGCACCCTGGAGAGTGAAAACTTTTCAGGCACAGATCTATGGTCTTCCAAGACTAACGGATGCCTTTTTCAACATCTTTCCTGTACGTAGGTCACCAAATTTGCACACAATACCCCAAAACTAGGCCTAACCAACATCTCATACAATTTCACCATAACATTCCGGACATCCTTGTATCCATGGCAGGATACTTGGTAGTGTGGAGGAGCAGAGGGATCTGGGGGTATATGTCCACAGATCCCTGAAGGTTGCCTCACAGGTGGATAGGGTAGTTAAGAAAGCTTATGGGGTGTTAGCTTCCATAAATTGAGGGATAGAGTTTAAGAGTCGCGATGTAATGATGCAGCTCTATAAGAGTCTGGTTAGGCCACACTTGGAGTACTGTGTCCAGTTCTGGTCGCCTCACTATAGGAAGGATGTGGAAGCATTGGAAAGGGTACAGAGGAGATTTACCAGGATGCTGCCTGGTTTAGAGAGTATGGATTATGATCAGAGATTAAGGGAGCTAGGGCTTTACTCTTTGGAGAGAAGGAGGATGAGAGGAGACATGATAGAGGTGTACAAGATAATAAGAGGAATAGATAGAGTGGACAGCTAGCGCCTCTTCCCCAGGGCACCACTGCTCAATACAAGAGGACATGGCTTTAAGGTAAGGGGTGAGAAGTTCAAGGGGGATATTAGAGGAAGGTTTTTTACTCAGAGAGTGGTTGGTGCGTGGAATGCACTGCCTGAGTCAGTGGTGGAGGCAGATACACTAGTGAAATTTAAGAGACTACTAGACAGGTATATGGAGGAATTTAAGGTAGCGGGCTATATGGGAGGCAGGGTTTGAGGGTTGGCACAACATTGTGGGCCAAAGGGCCTGTACTGTGCTGTACTATTCTATGTTCATTCCATCTCTTGTGCTCAATACATTGATTTATGAAGGCCAACGTGCTGAAAGCTTTCCTTATGACCCTCTCTACCTGTGACGCCACTTTCAATAAATTAGGGACCTGTATTCCCAGATACCTTTGTTCTATCACACTTCTCAGTGCCCTACCATTCATTTTGTAAGATCTACACTGGTTGATCCCTAACCCTAACCTCCAATGAGATCCCACCACTAAGCACATCTTTCCCTCCCGCGCCCCCCCCCGCTTTCCGCAGGATTTGCTCCCTACATGACACCCTTGTCCGTTCGTCCCCCACATCCTCTCCCACCGATCTCCCTCCCGGCACCTATCCGTGTAAGCAGAACAAGTGCTACACATGCCCTTACACTTCCTCCCTTACCACCATTCAGGGCCCCAAACAGTCCTTCCAGGTGAGGCGACACTTCACCTGTGAGTCGGCTGGGGTGATATGCTGTGTCCGGTGCTCCCGATGTGGCCTTCTATATATTGGCAAGACCCGACGCAGACTGGGAGATCATTTCGCTGAACACCTACGCTCTGTCCACCAGAGAAAGCAGGATCTCCCAGTGGCCACACATTTTAATTCCACGTCCCATTCCCATTCTGATTATGTCTATCCACAGCCACACTCAAATTGGAGGAACAACACCTTATATTTCGTCTGGGTAGCCTCCAATCTGATGGCATGAACATTGACTTCTCTAACTTCTGTTAATGCCCCACCTCCCGTTCGTACCCCATCTCTTATTTATTTAGTATTTTTTTTCCCTCTGTCCCTCTCACTATAACTCCTTGCCCATCCTCTGGGCTTCCCCCCACCCTTTCTTTCTCCCGTCCCATGATTCTCTCCCTTCTCCAGCCTTGTATCCCTTTTGCCAATCACCTGTCCAGCTCTTAGCTCCATCCCTCCCCCTCCTGTCTTCTCCTATCATTTTGGATCTCCCCCTCCCCCTCCCACTTTCAAATCTCTTACCATCTCTTCTTTCAGTTAGTCCTGACAAAGGGTCTCGGCCTGAAACGTCGACTGTACCTCTTCCTAGAGATGCTGCCTGGCCTGCTGCATTTTTTGTGTGTGTGACACCTCACAGTTGTCTGCATTAAATTCCATCTGCCATTTTTCAGCACATTTTTCCAGAGGATACAGATCCCTCTGCAAGCCATGATAGTCTTCCTCGCTGTCCACTACACCCCCAAACTTAGTGTCATCCACAAATTTGCTGATCCAATTGACCAAAATATCATCCAGATCATTGATATAGATGACAAACAACAAAGGACCCAGCACCAATTCCTGCAGCAGTCCACTAGTCACAGACCTCCAGTCAAACAGGCAACCATCTACCACTCTCCAGCTACTGTACTCCCTCAAAGCCAACGTCCAATCCGATTTACCATCTCATCTTGAACATCGAGTGACTGAACTTTCTTGACCAATCTCCTATGGGGGACTTAATCTACTCCTCCACACATCTTCTGTAAACTTTGGCACAATGCCATTAATTCCAACATCGAAATCACTGACATATAATGTAAAAAGAAGCGGTCCACACACTGTGGAATACCGTTAGTCACTGGCAGCCAACCAGAAAAGGCTCCCTTTATTCCTCCTGCCAATCAGCCAATCCCTGATCCATGCTAGTATCTTTCCCATAATATCAAGGGCTCTTACCTTGTTAAGCAGCCTCATGTCTGGCAGCTTGTCAAAGACCTTCTGAAAATCCAAATAAACAGAATCCGCCAATTTTCCTATGACTACCTTACTTGTTATTTCTGCAAAGAATTCCAAGAGATTTACCAGAGATTTTCCCTTGAAGAAACCATGCTGACTAAGGCCTATGTTATGTATCCCTAAGTACCCCAAAATCAAATCCATAACAATCAACTCCAACATTTTCCCAACCACTGAGGTCAGACTAACTGGCCCATAATTTCCTTTCTTCTGCCTCTCTTCCTTCTTGAAAAATGGAGTGACATTTGCAATTTTCCATTCACTGTCATCAGCTGAATCAAAGGTGATGAATCAGCATTTAGGAAGCAGATTAAAAGTCTGGCTGAGTGATGCCACAACGACCTCTCACTCAATGTCAGCAAGACCACGGAGCTGAGTATTGACTTCAAGAGGGGGAAACCAGAGGTCAATGAGCAAGTCCTCATCAGCGCATCTGAGGTGGAGAGAATCAGCAACTTTAAATTCTCAATGTTATTATTTCATGAGGATCTGTTCTGAGCCCAGCACGTCAGTGTAGTTCCAAACAAAGCACAGCAACCCCTCTACTTCCTTAGAAGTTTGTGAAGTTTCGGCATGACATCAAAAACTTCGACAAACTGTTACAGACATATGGTGGAGAGAGTATAATACCCGGCTGCATCATGGCCTGGTATGGAAATAGCATTACCCTTGACCAGAAAAGCCTACAAAAAGTAGTGGATACCATCCAATCCATAACAGGGAAAGGCCACCCCACCATTGTGCGCATCTACACGGAGAGTTGTTGCAGGAAAGCAGCACCCCTATCATCAGGGTCCCCCACCATCCAGGGCATTATCTCTTCTTACTGCTGCTGCCAGGACCCTCACCGCCAGGTTCAGGAACAGTTATTACCCGTCAACCATCAGGCTCTCGGGGATAACTTCACTCCTTCCCATAACCTATAGAGTTACTTTCAAGGACTCATCCCATGCTCTTGATAGTTATTGCTTATTTATTGGTGTGTTTTTTTTTCATTTCTATTTGCAGAGTTTGCTGTCTTTTGCACATTGGCTGTCCATCCTGTTGGGTGCAGTCTTCGATGATTCAATGATGTTTCTTGGATTTACTGAGCATGCTGACAAGAAAATGATTCTCAGGGTTGTATATGGTGACATACTGTATAAGTAGTTTGATAATAAATTTACTTTGAACCTTGCTTCCATCCTGTTCTCCTTCTCAAACTCTCCCAGACATCACCACCTGCATTCATTTGGAAACACACTGTAGATCTTACCTCCTTTATTTCTGAAGTAATCAGTGTCTTTCCACATCAAAGGAATTCGAAGATCTGTTAATAAAAACAAAAGATTGTAATCCCACGAAGCGGCTCCTGCATTCCATTCTGTGATACAGCATGGTAGCAGACTCTTTTGGTGCAACAAACCTGCACTGTGCATTGGTGTCTTGCAAATATACTCCTGCATTCAGTTGTATTCCCACTCACTCCCCAACTCTTCTCATCCTTTCAGTGTTCAAAATATTCTCAACCCTCTTACCAACTTCCTCAGCACCAGGTCTGTCAAACTCTGCCCAGAATGGACACAGCTACAGCCAATTATTTCAAACATCCTAATTCCAAGAAGACACAGAAAGCACAGGTGCTAGATGCTTTCAACAGTGCCTGGGTGCAAGCTTGTCAGAATATTTGCTTATGTACCAAATTTCCTTCAGCTTCGAAGGAAGTGGAGGTGTGGCTGCTCTTTCATTGTGATTGCATCTATTTGACAAGCTAGGATGGGTCACCTGAAATGTTAACACCCTGGAACTGAAAATGCTAACTTTCTCCACCGACCCACCAATGAGGAATGGTATGTGGCCTCCTTGACTTCTCCCACAGATGCCGCTCGATCCTCTGGATTCCTCCAGCACCAGGGTTTTTGCACCTTAGTTCAATCACTGAACCAAAATCTACTAAACAGTTGTTTATGTGCTCAGACAGCTCTCCTCAGGTGGAGGGTTCCAAAAGGTCCCCACCCTCTTGTTTCTCCATCCTCCTGATACTGATAGTCTGGAACCTGGGAGTCACTTTACTCATGATGAAGACCGAGGAGATAACTTTTCAACGTCTACCTCACGATCCTCTTGGAAATTTACAACGCTCATGATCCCCAGCTCTAGGACAGACAAGCCACTGTCACCCAGTTTCGCCTCAAATATCAATCTACCCATCGCAAGATTCAATATAGTAAATATACTGCATACAGCTCCAATCTTCTCGTTCAACATCCTCTCACGCCTAACAACTATTTCTCTGCCTGCAGTCCTATACATAGTGACACACAGTACAAAACCAGCATGTTCAGCATCTGCTCTCACTGACAATAAGCATTAGAATATTTATACTAATCCCATTTACTCCTTATATTTAATCAATTTTCTGCAGTTTCCACATATACCCTCCCCACAACACCCCAGTCTCTCCTGCTGTCCACGCTTGGAATTGTTAACTTACCTCAGTCAATTCACCCACCAACCCACATATCTTGGGCACTTGAAAGGGAAACAGCCACCTAGCAAAAATCACTTGGTCGGAGGAAGAATGTTCAAGACCAAAAGACATAGAACATTCAGCCCATCAAGTCTGTTCTGCCATTCCATCATGGCTGACTTGTCATCCCTTGCAACCCCATTTGACAAACTTCTTCCCATCGCCTTTGACACCCCGACTAATCAAGAACTCATCAATCACCACGGTCACCTGTGGAAATGAATGCCACAGGTTCAGCACCCTCTGGCTAAAGAAATTCCTCCTCATCTCTGTCCTCAATGGATGCCATTCGATGCTGAGGCCCCAGACTCACCCTCTGCAGAAAACATCCTCTCCATATCCACTCTATCTCGGCCTTTCAATATTCAACACAAACAGCAGCTGGTAGCGGGAGTGAGGAAAGAGTCAAAGTGAAGCAGCATTGCAAAAGGCCTTTTGGCCCAACCTTTCCATACTAACCAAGCTGTCTACTTCAACTGGTTGCATTTTCCCATGCTTTATCCATATCCCCCGAACCTTTTCTATCTATGTTACATCTAAATGTCTTATAAACGTTATAATTCTTTGTGCCTCAATCATTTCCTCTGGCCTCTCATTCCATATTCTCACCACCCACTTTCCTCTCAATTATAATTCAGGCCCTTTAGTTTAAGATCACCTGCCCTGGGATTAAGACCGTGAGACAATAAGACACAGGAGTAGAATTAGGCCTTTTGGCCCATCGAGTGTGCTCCACCATTCAATCATTTTTGTTTCCCTCCTCAGTCCCACTCCCCGGCCTTCTCCCCGTAACCTCTGATGCTGTGTCCGGTCCAGAACCTATCAAGCTCTGCCTTAAATACAACCACCCCCCCCCCACCATCCTTCCAAATTCCAGCAAGTACAGATAGCCCTTAGGAGTCGACCTTATGAACCTCCTCTGAACCCTCTCCAATGCCAGCACATCTTTTCTTAGATGAGGAGCCCAAAACTGTTCACAACACCCAAGGCGAGGCCTCACCAGTGCTTTATAAAGCCTCAGCATCACATCCCTGCTCTTGTATTCTAGACCTCTTGAAATGAATGCTAACATGGCATTTTCCTTCCTCGCCACCGAATCTACCTGCAAGTTAACCTTTAGAGTTAACCTTTAGGACTCAAAAGTCCCTTTGCATCTCAGATTTTTGGATTTTCTCCCCATTTAGAAAATAGTCTGAACATTTATTTCTACTACCAAAGTGCATAACCATGCATTTTCCAACATTGTATTTCATTTGCCACTCTCTTTTCCATTTTCCTAATCTGTCTAAGTCCTTCTGCAGCCTACCTGTTTCCTCAGCACTACCTGCCCCTCCACCAATCTCCGTAACATCTGCAAACTTGGGAACAAAGCCATGTAATTCCATCACCTAAACCACTGATATAACACATAGAAAGAAGCTGCCCCACACCAATCACTGGTCACTGGCAGACAACCAGACAAAGGATTCTTTATTCCCACTCGCTGCCTCCGGCCGATCAGCCAATGCTCTAACCATGCCAGTAACATTCCAGTAACCAACGAGAGGGCACAATATGAACTTGCAGGTAAAGTTGGTGGTGAGGAAAGCAAAATGCCATGCTAGCATTCATTTCAAGAGGTCTAGAATACAAGAGCAGGGATGTGATGCTGAGGCTTTATAAGGCACTGGTGAGGTCTCACCTCGAGTATTGTGAACAGTTTGGGGCTCCTCATCTTAGAAAAGATGTGCTGGCATTGGAGAGGGTCCAGAGGAGGTTCACAAGGATGATTCCAGGAATGCAAGAGTTATCAAACTAGGAACATTTGATAGCTCTAGGTCGGTGCTCACTGGAATTCAGGAGGATGGGGGGAGGGGGGGATCTTATTGAAACCTTTTGAATGTTGAAAGGCCCAGTCAGAGTAGATGTGGAAAGGATGTTTCCCATGGTGGAGGAGTCTAGAACAAGAGGGCACAATATGAACTCTGGACTGTTTATGCAGAGACACAGTACCAATGTCCAGCATCTAGAAACTGAAAGGACAGCTTCAATGATAATAACTGAACAGCTTCAGTACCACAATGGCAGAGAACTTGTCAGGTTCCCAGGAATCCCTCTGCTGCCTCTCTTTACCAGCATTCCACCAGCACCACCCTCTCAGAGTCACACCGAAAATCACAAACACAAGAAAATCCGCAGAAGCTGGAAATCGAAAGCAACACACATAAAATGCTGGAGGAATTCAGCAGGCCAGGCAGCATCTGTGGAAAAGAAAACAGCTCAGCCAACACCCTTCATCAAAAATGGAAGGGTCTCAGCCAAAAAAGCAAACTATTTCCCTCCATGGTAACTGCCTGACATGCAGAGTTCCTCCAGCCTTTTGTGTGTGTTCCTCAGAATTTCTAGAATCACTTGTGTTTACGAGCAGAGCAAACTTTAACCATTTTGCTCCTTTGTTCCTACCTGATATACTGACTGTCCCCTTGCAGGGCAAACGATCTTCAAGGAGCCCAGCGTCCGAGGATCTGCTGAGAAAACAGTCATCAGTGTAGCAATACACAAAACCACTATCTAATTAATTGATACACCTTGTAGAAACTAATCTTGAGATGTAGTGAGAGATGACAAGTCTCATCAAAAACACATGGTGCATTATCAGTTATCTGTTGAACTGTTGTATTGGTGTTACCAGAAGCATAATGTCACCAAAATCAGGAGACATGGACCAAGACAAGAAAATCTGCAGTTGCTGGAAATCTAAAACAACACACACAAAATGCTGAAGGAACTCAGCAAGCCAGGCAGCATCCATGGAAAAGACTACACAGACAATGTCTCGGGCCAAGACCCTTCATCAGGACTGAAGAAAAACAGATGAGTGAGGGGAGGAAAAAGCACAAGGTGGTAAGTGATAGGTGAAACTGGGAGGGGCAGGGGTGAAGTAAAGAGCTGGGAGTTGATTGGTGAAAGAGGTAAAAGGCTGGAGGAGACTGAATCTTATAGGAGGGGGTAGAAAACTATGGAAGGAAGGGAAGGAACAGCAGAGGGAGATGATAGGCAGGGAAGGGGACAAGGTGAGAGAGGGAAACAGGAATAGGGAATGGTGAAGGGGAGGGGTAGGGGGGCAATTACCAGGTTCGAGGAATCAATATTCATGCCATCGGGTTAGAGGCTACCCAGATGAAATACAAGGTGTTGCTCCTCCACCCTGAGTGTGGCCTCATCGCAGCAGTAGAGGAGACCATGGACTGACGTGTCGGAATGGGAATGGGAAGTAGGATTGAAGATGATACTGAGAGATCCCACTTTTTGAAGCGATCACCAAATCCATGTCGTGTCTCATTAATATACAGGAGGCCACGTTTGGAGCACCAGATGCAGTAGATGACCCCAACAGACCTGTAGGTAAAATGTCGCCTCAGCTGGAAGGACTGTTTCAGGCTCTGAATGGAAGTACGGGAGGAGCCGTAGGGCAGGTGTTGCACTTGCTCCACTTGCAAGGATGAGCACCAGGAGGGAGAACAATGGAGTCGCATAGGGAGAAATCCCTACAAAAAGTGGAAAGTCAGGGGGAGGGAAGGATGGTGCTTGGCAGTGGGATCCCAAACGGAAAATTATGTGCTGGTCGTGGAGGCTATTAGAGTGGTAGATGAAGTCAAGAGGAACCCTATCCCTAGTTGTCCAGAAGGTGGAGAGCTTTAAGGACCTCCTGATCCATCAGTCACCCATTTTAATTCTACTTCCCATTCCACCGTGACAGGCCATGGACTCTTCCACTGCCACGATGAGGCCACACTCAGGTTGGAGGAGCAACACCTTATACTCTCTCTGGATAGCTCCAACTTGATGGCGTGAACATCGATTCCTTGCACTTCCGGTAATGCCCCCCTTCACCATTCCCCTTTCCCTTTCTCACCTTATCTTCTTACCTTCCCCTTCCCTTCCTGCCAAGGTCTTCCGTCCTCTCCTATCAGGTTCCCCCTTCTCCAGTCCTGTATCTCTTTCACCAATCAACTTCCCAGCTCCATACTTCACCACCTCCTCCTCTCCCAGTTTCACCTATCACCTACCATCTTGTGCTTCTTCCTGCCCTCCCCCCACCTTCTTACATAGACCAGCATCCTATGCTTATCCATCCAATATCAACCATCATTCCCCTCCACTGATGCTGCCTGACCTGCTGAGTTCCTCCAGTATATTGTGTGTGGGTAGGCCGCACTCCATGGGTCGAGGTCAACCATGGACGTTACATGCTAGTTGTCTACATTGTTGGTGCAGCTTCGTAGTGTCGAACAAGACCAATGTGACAGTGGCAGTCTTTGTGGCAAAGCTCGGGGGAAAGGAGGCCCCAGTTCTGCTGGACATGCAGCATTCCTGTCTATGGAACACAGACACAATGCTGGAGGAACTCAGCAGGCCAGGCAACATCTATGGAAAAAAGTACAGTCGATGTTTTAGGCCGAAACCCTTCAGCAGGACTGGAGAAAAAAAGGCTGAGCAGTAGATTTTAAACCTGGAAGTGGGGAGGGGAGAGAGAACCACCAGGTGATAGGTGAAACCTGGAAGTGGGGGGCGGGGGAATGAAGTGAAGAGCTGGTAAGTTGATTGGTGAAAGAGACAGAAGGCCAAGGAAGACAAAAACAGGAGAGAGGAGCACCAGAAGGAGGCAATGGGCAGGCAAGAAGATAAGGTGAGAGAGGAAAAATGGGATGGGAAATGGAGAGGGCATCACCAAAAGTTTGAGAAATCGATGCTCATGCCATCAAGTTGGAAGCTACCCAAATGGCGGTGTTCGTCCAACCTAAGTGTGGCCCTGGCCTCATCACAACAGTGGAGGAGGCTATGGATGGACATACTGAAATGGGAACAGGAAGTGAAATTCAAATGGGGGGCCACTGGGAGATCCCACTTGTTCTGGTGGATGGAGCATGGATGCTCTGCGAAGCAGTCTTCCAATCTACATTGGGTCTCACCGATATACAAGAGGCCACACCGGGAGCACAGAACACAGTATATGACCCCAAAAGACTCACAGGTGAAACATCGCCTCACCTGGAAACACTGTTTGGGGCCCTGAATAGTAGTGAGGGAGGAGGTACAGGGGCAGGTGTCGCACTTGTTCTGCTTGCAAGGATAAGTGCCAGGAGGGAGATCAGTGGGGAGGGACGAATGGACAAGAGAGTCGCACAGGGAGCGATCCCTGTGGAAAGCAGAAAGTGGGGGGGGGGGCGCGGGAGGACAGTAAGATGTTCTTGGTGGTGCGATCCAGTTGGAGGTGGGGAAGTTTTGGAGAATTTTATGTGCTGGACACGGAGGCTCATGGGGTGGTCGGTGAGGACAAGAGAAACCCTATTATTGGTAGGATGCGGGCGGGTGGATGAGGTAACAGCAAACGTGCTTGAAATAGAAGATATATGGTTGAGGACAGTGTTGATGGTAAAGGAAGGGAAGACCCTTTCTTTAAAAAAGGAGGACATCTCCTTTGTTCTAGAATAAAAAGCCTCATCCTGAGAGAAGATGTGGTGGAGAAGGAGGAATTGAGAAATGGGGATGGAGTTTTTACAAGTAGCAGGGTGGGAGGAGGTACAGTCCCGGTAGCTGTGAGAGTCCATGGGTTTGTAATAGACATCAGTGGATAAGCTGTCTCCAGAGATAGAGACTGTGAGATCGAGAAAGGGAAGGGAGGTGTCAGAAATGGACCAGGCGAATTTGAGGGCAGGGTGGAAGTTGGAGGCAAAGTGGATGAAGTCAATGAAGGAAGCAGCACCAATGCAGTCATCAATGTAGCATAGGGGAAGTGCAGGACGGTCACCAGTGTAGGCGCGGAACATGGACTCTTCCACGTAGCTGACAAACAGGCAGGAATAGCTGGGATCCCAGCGAGTGCTCATGGCTACCCCTTTTGTTTGAAAGAAGTGGGAGAAGCCAAAGGAGAAATTATTGTGAGTGAGGAGTTCCACTAGTTGGAGGAGAGTTGTGGTGGAGGGGAACTGGTAGGGTCTGGTGTCCAGAAAGAAACAAAGTGCTTTGAGGCCTTCTTGGTGGGGGATGGAGGTGTGTAGGGACTGGACATCCATAGTAAAAGTAAGATGATGGGGACCAGGGAACTTGAAATCATTGAAATGATCAGAGCGTGTGAAGTGTTACCAATGTAGGTAAGAAGGGACAGAGCTACTGGGAGGGGTGGGGGAGGATAAGTCAGAGTCGAGGTATGCCGATATGAGTTCAGTGGGCAGGAACAAGCTGAAACAATGGGTCTACCTGGACAAGCAGTTTTGTGGACCTTGGGTAGGAGGCAGAAATGGGAGGTGCGGGGTGCGGGAGCCATGAGGATGGTGGTGTTGGATGGGAGATCCCCAGAGTCAATAAGATTGGTGATGGCGTGGGAGACAATGGCCTGGTGTTCCTTAGTGGTGTCCTGTTCGAGATACAAGTAAGAGGAGGTGGCTGTGAGTTGGCGCTGGGCCTCAGCAAGGCAGAGGTCAGCACGCCAGACCACTAAAGCCCCTTCCTTATCCGTGGGTTTAATGGTGACGTTAGGATTGGTAAGGAGGGAGCGAAGAGCCGAGCGTTCTGAAGGAGTGAGGTTGGGATAGAACAGAGTAGTGTTAAAGTCAAGATGGTTAATGTCCCGTCAGCAGTTGGCAACGAAGACACAGCAGGCAGAAGACCAGGGAAGGATGTGAAGATCGCAGAAGGGATCATCAAGGTGGAGAGTCCTTGCCAAAGAAATAGGCTCGGAGACGGAAGTGGTCAATGCCGCGGCGGGTGCGCAACTCACTGAGGTGTGGGCGCAGGGGACAAAGGAGAGACCCTTACTGAGGACACAACGTTCTGCCTCAGAGAGGGGAAGGTCGGAGGGGATGGTTGACAAAGGTGAGGCCCTTACTGAGGACAGAACATTAGAGAGCCCTGTTGGCAGCTGATGGAGTAACATCATTTCAGATTGCTCCTACTCTGTTTACTTAATTGTCTCCTACCAGTCTTTTTTTTTTGAAACCTTATTATAATACCTTAATACTGCTTTACTATGGCTGGGCATGTGGCCAAGTGATTAAGTCATTGGACTAGCGACCTGAAGGTCGTGAGTTCGAGCCCCAGCCGAGGGAACGTGTTGTGTCCTTGAGCAAGGCAATTAATCACACATTGCTCTGCAACAACACTGGTGCCAAGCTGTATGGGTCCTAATGCCCTTCCCTTGGACAACATTGGTGTCGTGGAGAGGGGAGACTTGCAGCATGGGCAACTGCTGGTCTTCCATACAACCTTGCCCAGGCCTGCGCACCCTGGAGAGTGAAGACTTTCCAGGCGCAGATCCATGGTCTCGCAAGGATAACGGATGCCTTTATTTATGGCTGGGAAAAGAACAAAAGCTTCTGCTAAAGAAAGAGAAACAGAAGATGAATCCCCAGTCACTTTGGATTCAGTCAGTGACTTCCTTAAACGGCAAAAATCTGAATTTTCTGAGGAGATTCAATGACTTAACGGCAAATTGGATACAATTCAACAAACTTTATCTGAGCATGAAAACCGAATTCAGGAAAATACTGCAAAACTGGTGCCACTTGAAGAGGACGTTGACGATACAATTAAGCTCTGCAAAGATGATGAAAAGGATAATCAGTCTTGAAAATAGAAACAGGAGAAATAACTTACGAATTCTGGGTCTTGAAGAATCAATTGAAGGCGCTGACCCTACGAAGTTTTTTGCAAACTTTCTGAAACAGTTATTCCCTGTTCTATTCACTTCTGAGCCGAAGCTCGATCGAGCATATCGCTCACCGACATCGAAGCCATTGCTGGCGGCGGCGAGACCCAGATCGACCATTCTAAGCTTTCATGAATTTCGTATTAAGGACCTTTTAATTCGCCATACCCGTCGACAAGGAATGATCGATTTCCAAAGTTCCAAGGTTAGATTTGTGGAAGACTATTCGCCTGAAGTTATGGCTGATCGCATGAAGTATAAAGAAGTCATGTTGGAATTTTATAATAAAGGATATAAACCATCCCTTCTGTTTCCCACCCGTCTGAGTATTGTTTTGAAGAACGGATTGCGAAAAAGAATAAAGTCAGTTGAAGAAGCAAAAGAGCTTCTGAAGGATGATGTCTAAAACTGTTATATTTCTTATTTGATCAGTTTTTTCTTCTGTTAATTTGAATTTGAAATAAAGTTTCATTAAGCTTATGTTTTGGCTGT